>NW_027396922.1:0-45497 GCF_047715825.1 Aspergillus stella-maris | reverse complement strand
CCGCTGCTTCCACTGCTCTGGGACACCGGAAGGAAGAGGCGGATAAGCAAAAATAAAATAAAAAATAGAGGGCGCGATGGACGGAGTATCTATATCTCGTTCTAGATCGCCGCCATTAGTAGCGTCAGGTCAAGCGTGCAAGGAACCAACGAAAAAGTAAATATTAATTTCTTTTTTTTCGATTTCGAATTATCTTATTCGATTTTCTGACCACAGGGATAAACAAGATAGATTAAATCCAGTGGATCGTATTTGCTTATTACTAGTGATCCCCAGTGTCGGGATCACCTTCAGATCAGATATTCCAGTCCTCGTTGTTGCTACTGTCAGTCTGTCACTGCTGCTACTGCCAATCCTCTCCTCCTCGTTGGTACTTCTTGCTTGCCTTGACATCGTTAGTCTTATATATCTAGCCTGGCGCATCGCCCGTCGAGTGGGGTCCCCCTGGTTCCTCTTTGTGCTTCGTGAAGATATTACATGCTTGTTTCTGAAGATCTGGTTCATCCTGGATCTTGCCCTTGATATTGGCTTTAGATCCTATATCTTATTTGCTTGTTCCCGTTCGATTTGCTTCTTCGATCCAAAGCCCAGCGTTCGCCGAGTTCAACTCACACCTCTCAATTTTCTGCAGAGTATCCCAAACCCGCGAGACTGGTACGGAAAAAGCAAAGCAGGCGAGAAAGAACGCCGGGCATTCTGCAGGGGCTTGTTGACTGTAAGGCGTATCCAGCCTCATAACTATATAGTTTGAGGCATCAGTGTGATGGCTGACATCAATCTCAGATCGAGCATTTCTCACACCTCATCCGCACACATTCTCTCGACAACCCCATCAGAACGAGAACTGGACTGCAGCCTGAAGCATTGGCTTGAGAAGTAGTGAGCTCTGGCTGAGTTGCCGCAATGGAGACCGCAGAACCGGTGTCATACGAGTTTCCCGGCCACGCTGTCGGCGCTGTTGCGCCCCGGCGGATGATGAACCCCGGCCTCAGCCATAATTTCTTCTATACAAACCCGACAACAGCCTCTTTTCCGTTACCATACCACCAACCACCACCAGCTGCTTCATATGGCTTCAGCCATCCGCTCAGTAACCACCATCACCACCATCAGCAGTCGGCCCCGGCGCCGCAACAACAGAGCCATCACCATCCCCAACACCACCATCACCCCGGCTACCAGCAGTTCTTCGTCCCCAATCAGCCGCTTCATGCGCAGTCACTGCGTCTAGCTTCTGAGCCGCCGCCGATCCAGCAGATTCCGAATATTCGACCAGCCAAGAACGCCGTCAACAGGGTGCCGAGGGAGCCCTTGCTCAAAGCCGAACATAACCCTGAGTCCCAACCTATTCCGTCGACCGCCGTACCCACGACCAGCGGCGCACCCGATACAGGGAAGAGTTCCGCCGAGATCGAGTTCTCAACGGAGGTTGACGTCCTGATGAAAGCAATACAAGCCAAGGGACCCTCACCTGCGCAGCCGGCACCAACAACTATGCAGTCACTACCACCGTTTCAGCAGTTGCCACATAGCGGGAGCAATGGTTACTCTCAGCCTTACATGACACCGCCAGTTGCTAACGCTCGTCGGCCGATGCTTGTGGACGAGCCCCAGTCCCGCTCGGGGAAGAAGCGAAAGTATATCTGCACCCTGCCACATTGTGGAAAGAGTTTCGCCCAGAAGACTCATCTGGATATTCACACGAGAGCCCATACCGGAGACAAGCCATTTGTGGGTGGACAATAATGCCAGTCTTACAACAAGGCACGCCGCTAACCATGCCTAGGTCTGCAAGGAGCCATCATGCGGACAACGATTTTCGCAGTTAGGAAACCTCAAAGTAAGCGCTTCTGTCATAACTTAAGGAGAGATCGCCAACTAACGCGTTGCATGGTATATAGACTCATCAAAGGCGCCACACAGGAGAAAAGCCCTTTACCTGCGATCAGTGCGATAAGAAGTTCGCCCAGCGAGGGAACGTTCGCGCTCATAAGATCACTCACGAGCAGGTGAAACCATTTACCTGCCTCTTAGAGGACTGCGGGAAGCACTTCACGCAGCTTGGAAACCTCAAAGTGAGTAGGATCACTATCGACAACCTCTCGAACTGCGGCACAAATTTAGCTAACTGGTTTTTTTTTTTTTTTTTTCCCTCGCAGTCACACCAGAACAAGTTCCACGGAGCAGCGCTGCGAAAACTTACCCTAAAGTTCTCCGAGGTAGTCGACGGCGATCACATGAACCCGCAAGATCGGAAGTTGTGGGAATACTTCGCGACATTATACAAGAATAGCAACAAGGGTATCAAGGGACGTGGGAAAGATCGCAGGATCTCCCCGTCTTCTAAATCGGGTATAGGTGGTGCTGTGCGGCGGCGGTCGAGTGCCGAAGACCAAGCCCCCCGTGGAAGCTACGAGGGCTCGTCCGTTTACACGGGTGCGTCTAGTAGTGAAGAGGACGAGGTGGAACCATACTATATTGAGAAGCGCGATCAATAGGTGTATGGCTTTCTTGTGCTTTGGTTTTGATTCGTTCTTGCGACTGTGATTTGAACAAAGTTGTTCCATGTTACTAAGATACCATGTTCGAAATTCTCAACAACGTTCGTGCTGTTGTTTTCGTTGATTGTATACACCCTATAGCGGATGTACGATGATTAGATATATAATTAGAGTTTTGTATAGACGAGGACGTGCAAGTCTGGTTCGTTCGGATGACGCATGGTATGTATTTTACAAAGATGTAGAAGGGTGGCCGGACATGCTCTTTAGCTTCAGTTGGCGGTTGGGGAAGTTGCATCTCTTCGTCTTCCAGCATTGACGACAAATGCAGTAAGAGTTGTCCGGTAGGTCTTGACCAACATTCACCACGATAACCAAAATCCATTCCAACTGCGCTTGACCTTGCCCGTCTGATCAAGGAGTTGATGCTGTAAATTTTGGCAGGAATGCCCGAGTATTCTCATAGACCAGGAAAGTGACCCAAGCGCTGGGCAAAACGCGAAACAAGTTCGGACCAAGGCCCTTATAGAATCCGGCAAACCCCTCCTTGGCCCATATTTGCGCAACCACATCGAAAAGCCCCTTGTACGCAAGATGAGCATCATACGTCTGCAGCCGCGACCGAAGCACTTGGTACGGGTACGTTATTGAGCCCGCAAATATCTTCGAAACGCTTGAGATCATGAGGAAATCCACGTTGTTGAGGTCTCGTTTACCCCCGCCTAATGACTGCAAGTTGGACCGGTATAATTTGAGTCTCTCATACGCCATGAACTGTAGCGCACCATGGCTGACGCCGAATAACGACGGTGCCAACCCGCGATAGAACCCTGAGATGCCCTCCAAGCGGTATATCTGCTTCGTGCCAGTTGTGAATGACGTGTATGCGCCAGGGGAATTGGAGCCCGTGGCTAGCATACGGGTTTTGATAACCCAGATGGGGTTCGTCAAGACAGATGTTAGGATTCCTATTCCAAAGCCATACCTGTTAGCACTTCAAATTCTTTCATTCGCTTCAGGGACTGTAATTTGAATCGGTACGTACCTGCAAAGCCCGAGGCGACGAAATAATCGGAGGATGTGAGCAGCCCCCCCTGTTGTTTCTCACTATATAGGTCCTTCTGTGAGCGCCATAGCCCAATCACATCCTTGACATTCCCGTAGAAGAGAAAGTAGAGCGCCCAGCTCGAGGAATTGCCGATGATATTGGGCGTTAGCCCGCGGTAGAATGCGGCGAATCCGCCTTCATTGTGGAATATTTCGCGGATTATCCGGAGAGAACCACCGACCCGAGACGATGGACCTCGATCAACTGGGTTAAATCTAAGGTTAGATCCGCTAGAACAAGGGTCTCAGCGTGGGAAGTGCAGGTACCTTGAAGCCGAGTCTTGATCAAGTCCAGCGGATGCAGACAGAGTGTGGTTGCTATGCCTGCCGTGAAACCCGCTATGGTTTCCACCACGGATGACGACAAGCCATCCTTGCCAGTCATGAACCTTTTGGAAGCCGGAGATTGCGTGAGGGGTGTGCTTGGTGGGATACAGTGTCTATTTGAGGCTTTTGTCTTGATCGAACTTTCTTGCTCGCTCCGTCGGAGTCCGCCTTGGCGTGCGAATCGTACTATATGAGGAACCCAGCTACCGTATGGAGTCGGGTTTGGGACAAGATGATGGTAACACAATGTATAGGTATTATCATTTGCTAACCTGACTATGCGACCTCGTATATCTTGATAGGTGAGAATAACTTCTAGCTAATGCTTCCTGTTGTGTTCCTGGACGCTCCGAGCTCATTACTTCAGGAGCACTATCGAACTCCGCCTCGTTGACTGTGCAAAGCATGTGGATTAAACCAGAACTAATTGAGATATACTGAGTACGACACATTGAACATAGAACAGACCGAATGATCTAATTAACCGATGCCAACATAATGAAATCCAAAGTGATTATGAATACATGTAGAGGGACGTCCAGCCATGGACATCCACTATGAAGTTGATAGGACACATGCTCATTTGTTCTTGATCCCCAATTCATGTGATTAAAGAGCACAAAAAGGCGGCTCAAACTGACGAGTGCGAGTATGTGATGTTCGTGACAATTTCTCCGTAGGACTCGTTGGGTTTAAGCAAGCGGCGAGAACAGCCTGTTCGGTGAGTTAGCGGGATGAAGTTCTCGATGAGTGCCTTCGTGATAAGTACTTGAAGAGAGATGGTCTAGGGTCACTGTAGGTGTAGCCTGTGGAAGGTCATCAGCAACAATGTTCGGCATGAAATTTGGCTCAAACGACAAGTATCATACCGAGGTAGAGAATCAGAGGCAAATATCCACTGCAGTTGCAAAATCGTGAGCATGTAATCAAGCTGGAATCGAAGCACCGCGGAGTTCTTACTAGTGCACAGCGACTCGAGAAACGTCGATGACCTTGGAGATGCGTTCCTATTTCGGGTGAGCCGGGCGTATCATGACAGCGGCGGAGTGAACAGCTTACCTTGGTTTCCTCGGAGAATTGAGCCATTATTATTGTGATACTGTGCGCACACGCTTGGAATAAGAGAAAACGTTGGAAGTAAGTGTCAAGCTGCGTGGGACGAAAGGTGGTTGAGTTGAGCAAGGTTGAAGGCGGAGAGAGTGAATCTCAAAGTTTTCGGGAGCTTGCGAGACTACCTTAGGTACTGCGCGAGCCACCGCGGCCGATAACGCATCTCCCCAACTTCTTCGCGAATCCAAGATCACCTCCTCATTGCTTTTCCTACAAGGTTATATTACTTTTACTCTACCATCGGTCCTTTGTTTCCTAGAAAATCTCTGTGCGCTCCGCCGTCCCCCAAGCTGAGATTTAGGTGTTTCCTACGTCGCGACCTTTTTCAACCCATTGCTCGACTTCATTGAAGCAGTAGCGAAAGAACAGTCGGCGCTATGTCAGGCGCAAGGCATTGGTGCGCGAAAGTCACCGTTACTCTGCTATATCAGATCGGCAGTTAACTCGCAAACAGGGAGCAAGATAAAGAGGCCACCGTTTACATCGGAAATCTTGACGAACGGGTCTCCGACAGCCTGGTATGGGAGCTCATGCTGCAGGCAGGGCGCATCGTTAACGTTCACCTGCCGAAAGATCGAGTCACGCAATCTCACCAAGGGTATGGTTTCGTCGAGTTCATTAGCGAAGAGGATGCGGAATACGCCTCACGAATCATGAACGGGATCCGTCTATACGGAAAGCCCATACGCGTCAATAAAGCTTCAGCTGATAAGCAGAAGTCAGTGGAAATTGGAGCCGAACTATTCGTTGGCAACTTGGACCCTATGGTTACAGAACAAGTTCTCTATGACACGTTTAGCCGTTTTGGCAATCTGGTCAACTTACCGAAGGTATTCGCAATTCCCTCGTCTCGCTCTGTTTGACCGGGATACTAATTCAAAGTATAGGTCGCGAGAGATGACAGCAATCTGTCTAAAGGATACGGATTTGTGTCATTTGCTGACTTCGAATCTTCGGATGCCGCCATCGCTAACATGAACGGCCAGTATCTCATGAACAAGCAGGTCTCCGTGCAATATGCCTACAAGAAGGACGGAAAGGGCGAAAGGCACGGTGATCAGGCAGAGCGAATGTTGGCCGCGCAGGCTCGCAAGCATAATGTGCGACCGCCGACGCAAAATATCCCACCGCAATTTCCAACGCCAACGACGCCTATCGTACCGGGTGCAGTGGCAAATGGCGATCCCTCACGACCCATCAGTACGGGGCCACCAGACCAAGGCATGGGAAGAGGACCAGTGCCTCCGCCGCAACCTGTCGGTTTCCCGCCCAATATTGCTCCTCAACAACCTATGGCCCGACCTGGTCCACCTCCCCCGCTGGCAGCTCACCATCCAGGCCTCCCAGCCCGGCCTCCACCCTCACAGGCTGGGTACGGAGGTCCGCAAGCTTTCCTTCCTCCAGGGTTTAGCAATCCTGGTCAGCCAGCGCCATTCCCGCCTCAGGCTGCTCCTCCCCCAGGCTTCGCGCCCCCAGGCTTTGGGCCTCCTGGAAACGCCGGCCCACCGCCTCCATTGCCCCCTGGATTCCAGCAGCCAGCCTATGGCCGGGGACGGTGAGGTTCATGAATCCGAGTTCAATGAACCTATCTATCTTGAAAACGAAAAGCGTGGTATACTTGTGCACAAGTACCGCGAGCCCGAAGAACGGACCAGATCTCAAAGCCGCCTACAGAATCGAGCCACAATACCTTCGGCAGCCTAGCGCACTTCGGTAGAGCATGCGCTTCTCAAAAGCCCTGGCTCTGCGATTTCGCGCATACCACCTGTCAGGTTTTATGTCACCTGCAACTACTGGAATGGAGCGACTTGTAACATCATGTCTCGTCAATGATCTATTTTCCAATTCACTGAATAGTGAACCTGTACGTGTACCAAGCTCCTCGGTAGGGGTGAATGTAATGGGTCTACGATTTCTTGAGTATCGAATTTCGTAAGCAATTTCATAATCAACGCGAGTCCCTACAGGGACCCTACATCAACAACGAACAAACGTAGTACCTAGGCATCCATTGCGTCCGGTGATTACGCAATATGTAAGACCAAGGCTTCCTGGAAGGCTGTGCCAGAACAATGAAAATGCATTACTTGATAAGCTAAGAAAAGAACAGAAATTGACAGCGCGACAAGCCAGAGCCAAAAGAATGGAAGCAAGTAGGGGACCATCCAGCTCGTTACGAGAATGATACAAATTTCGGGTCCCTGGGCCGGCCATCAGGACCGATATTGTTTTTGGCGAACCTCTGCTCGGTATAAATGCGGCGAGCTTCATCGAAATCAACACCCTGGCGCCTCATGATATTCAAAACCTCGCGCTTGCCACGAGCATCGAGCCCGGCTCTTTGGTCGCCATTTTCGACATTGGAGGATATGTCAAAGTCAGAGGACGTGAGCCCTGCTGCTATGTCGCCGGTGAAACTCGATGGTAATCGATGATATATATGGTCAGGAACAGGCAGAAGTGGTAGCCATCGGGAGCGAGTAAGATAGAGTGCTGTTGAGTAGTGTACGTTAGACTAGTGACTCCGGAGCCGTGGCAATGATTGTTTCAGATAACGCACCAGTACCACATATCCCGACAAACAAGGCTAGAAAGTAGAAAAAGTAGGTCATGATGCTGTGTGATAATCAAGTGATGGTCGGTAGTGATATCACTTAAGGAATGATATGGCTGCAGGAAGCAGTTTGCGGGCTGGCTAAGTCGTGTATGTCGACACTTAATAACGGTCAGTAGCGCAGTTGTCGCCGGGTTGACGCGAGTCGGCCACCGATGGCAACATTTATGGCATCTAGGAAGAGAACGAGCAACGCTGACCAGAAACGAGGCGCAATGGTCGTTACCTAGATCCGCTGGAAGGCTGCGGAACCGGTTTCGTGGACCGTGCACCCGGAACAGTTGAATGAGTTCGGTACTCTGTTGCCGCCTTGGAATCCAGGCTTGAGTTTCAGGCGACAACACTATTCCTGAATCAGAACGCTTAGCGAGCCTCCCGGACGTCACTCTTGGCATTGTTGGCGCACAATCATCGACGGATTCCAGACGCCCCAAGCTAGGAAATAAACGGACTTGCGACGAACTCGATCTGTGTTTTCAATCTTCAACTCCAGATACACCCTTCACAATGGCCGCCGAAAGATCAAACGTCTCCAGCGACCTCGTCTGGCAGCTCACCCGTACGTCCTCGACAATTTGCGCAATTGCGATCTGTGGCTCCATGGTGGCATAGGAGGCTAATTCAAGAGAACCTGTATAGGCAACCAGAACTCTTACCTGGTCAAGCGTAACAGCAATGGCGGTGTTCAGCTCTCTCGCGATCCCCTCAACGTGCTGAACAAGCACTCTTTCAAGGTACGCCGAGTCCCCGAAATCCTTAATCTACCTTTTTTCTGTAACAAATTCAAGCCAACAGTGGCTAACGATGGACCTGTCAATCATATAGTACGCCGGTTACGCCAACACCAAGGTAGACTTGCCAGTTGATCTCGATGATATGCTCTACGCAAGGATAGAATACTGACCAGCAATGACAGGCCGTTGGTGTCCAGCCCACTGAGAACGGTGGTGTCGTTACCTACACCAAGAAGCCCAACACCGCTCAGCAGCCCGCTAAGAGCCTCACTACCGTCACCTACGGCCCCGGCGCCTCCAACCGCAAGTAAGGAAAACCAGGGTTGGCAGTTGTTCGAGTTGAATGGATGGCTGACTTGGTGGTTTGCCACTACGTATAGGATCTACAAGGGTGTTGCCGACAAGACCGCTAAGGGCAACTACCGTGCCGACCTCCGTCAAGACGCTGTTGCCCGTGTGAGCGCCATCCGCCGCTCCCAGAAGGCCAAGAAGGAGACCCCTGCCCGCAAGCCCCGTGGTGCCCAGGCCCGCAAGGCCGCTGAGCAGGAGTCTGCTTAAACCTGTGCGACTGGGGCAAAGGATTGAGAATGAGATGTTGCAAGTTCGATACACTGGCATAATGCCGATCAGCGGGAGGTGACGTCCATGTAATCTAGCAATGATTATCTGCTATTGGTTCACTCCGCGACAGTTGGTCCCGTAACTGGGATCGGGGAAAGGGATATCAAAAAAAAATCAAAGAAAACCCTTTTCAAAGCATAAACGCTGTACAATGGGACGTGAGTCACATGGGGAGAACAAGTCTTGAAGCGACGGCAAAATAATTTGCCTGAGTGCTGTAGATGTAGTCGCGCTCTGTTGAAAGCCACTGTCCTGAATTACATGGCCTCTGAACCCTGGATGCATCATAGGCTTACTGCCGTTTGTCGGTCCGAAGCAAGTGGAAGTAGTGAACTTACGGACGTGATGCCGCCATCCATTCGCCGCTGGGAGATTTCGATACCCGCCTTTTCCCGAATCCGCTGTGGTCCATGGGCAAACCCGGTACTGTCCCTGTCAGCGGCTATACAGATGACGAAAATCGTCGGGATGACGGGACCTGGAGAGAACGGGAGTAGACGGTGTCCGCACATCCGTCGTTGCGAGTTGGATTAGGGCAAGGCTGCACTGGGATTCAAGTTGACGCTGGCACAGTCATGGTGCGGCAACCGTACCAATCCAGGTGCCGGCGGAGACCCGTGTGCTGTGCAAGATGATGGTTGCGATATTGGTATAGCTTAGTCTGTGCGAGTCCAACTAGACAGATAAGTCTAATATTGGTTGTACTATTTGCGGCCTTCCGGACCCATACCGCGCAGTGTCTCTGGCAGCCGGAACGGGGGAGCAACTCCCCACATGTGATGGTGCAGACAGCAAGCACGTATCTAGCCCAGCTTACTACTTAAAGAGCTGAGAGGAGCATCAGCAGCAACCACAAGCACCTTCTCTCGGTCCTTTCTGTTACGTTTTCGAACCGCCGGTCATCCCAATCTGGCTCACCTCAACCAAGCTCTCTCACCGGAGTAAGTTCTCAGTAGGTACTTGCTGACTAGCTGTTCCTTGCTCGTCCCACCCAGAGCGTTACCCCTCATCTGCCCCTCCAGCAGCAGTTCGGCCTCGCTCCGTCTCCAGATCTGTCCTTCTTCCCCATCATCTGTCTTCTTAGTTCTGGGTCCATCCCTTTATCATCCAGCAACCTTCCTGTCCGCTTACTTCCCCTCTCCCCTCCATCTCACCTTATTCTGACCCCTCGTCTTTCAGCATCAACAACCCCTCCTCTTTACGCAATGGTTAAGGCTGGTAGGTTACTTGCATACCATAGCTCCTCAATTAAGTGCTCCGATCTCACTAACGGTTTGTTCTAGCTGTTCTCGGAGCCTCTGGTGGCATTGGCCAGGTCTGTACTACCGCTCTCTACCTTTCAGACGCCTCTCTAACCGATGCCTCTAGCCTCTTTCCCTCCTCCTCAAGACCTCTCCTCTCATCGACGAGCTTGCTCTTTACGATGTTGTCAACACCCCCGGTGTCGCTGCCGATCTTTCACACATCTCTTCCGTTGCCGTACGTTAAGCCTGTACAAAAAGTGCTGGTGGTCGGAGGGTTAACATATATAACAGAAAATCTCCGGCTACTTGCCCAAGGATGACGGTCTGAAGCAGGCTCTGAGCGGCACTGACATTGTCGTGATCCCTGCTGGAATTCCTCGTGGGTTTACCCGGTCATCATATCTCTTCAGCCCTTCCACAGCAGTCGCACTAATGCCTTGACCGTCTAGGCAAGCCTGGCATGACCCGAGATGATCTCTTCAAGATCAACGCCGGAATTGTCCGCGATCTTGTCAAGGGCATCGCCGAATACAGCCCCAAGGCCTTCATCCTCGTCATCTCTAACCCCGTTAATTCCACTGTTCCAATCGCTGCCGAGGTCCTCAAAGCCGCTGGCGTCTTTGACCCTACACGTCTCTTTGGTGTCACCACCTTGGATGTTGTACGTGCTGAGACCTTTACCCAGGAATTCTCTGGTCAAAAGGATCCCTCCACTGTCACTGTCCCTGTTGTCGGTGGTCACTCTGGCGAGACTATCGTCCCTCTCTTCAGCAAGGTTTCTCCTTCCTTCCAGGTCCCTGCAGACAAATACGATGCTCTGGTCAACCGTGAGTGTTCAGTCGGAGCTTAATGTCAACATGGCCGTGTCTTACTGACTTCCCAGGCGTTCAATTCGGTGGTGATGAGGTTGTCAAGGCTAAGGATGGTGCCGGTTCTGCCACGCTGTCCATGGCCTTCGCCGGTTTTAGGTATGAGTCCTACCTATGATATCCCGTCTATATTGCATCGCCATGCTCAAAGTCTGACTTTGAACTAGGTTTGCGGAGAGCGTCCTAAAGGCGGCCAAGGGTCAGTCTGGCATCGTGGAACCTAGCTACGTCTACCTGCCCGGTGTTCCCGGAGGTGAGGAACTCGCCAAGGCCACAGGTGTTGACTTCTTCTCGACCCCCATTGAACTCGGAGTGAGTATTTGAATTTGATGAATCAAACGTCTAGTTCCGTCGCGACATGCTAACGCTATACATAGCCCAACGGTGTTCAGAAGGCCATCAACATTCTAGAAGGCGTCACCGACGGCGAGAAGAAGCTGCTTGAGGTTGCTATCAAGGGCCTCCAGGGCAACATCAGCAAGGGTGTTGAATTCGCCCTGAGCCCTCCACCAAAGTAAACGCGCCCGCCCCGCTCACCACTCCCAGGACTCTCCCATGTATTGGTCGGTCATTGTATGCTTCTCGCATTCCTGTTCCCACCAAGACTTGTTTTCGGTGGTCTATTCAAGACTGCCGTCATTGAAAGAGCTTCGCTAATTGATGGTATTTGGGAAAGATAGGCTCTGAATCATTAAAGAATAATATGGAGACGCAAGGCTCGAGATGGGAATGAATAGTCCAGTCAGACCTGCAAGAAAGTTACGGAAACAATGCAGACCAAAGACAGAATATCTCTTCGCATCTCCATACAGCGCGTAGGCCACCTTTCGAGGCAGAGCTGATGGCTTGCATCAGGAATAGGCCATATTGCCGCTCCAGGCGTCCAGAAGCTCCATAGCTGAATGTGAACCGTTCGAGCCGGTAAGTCATTCGTAGTTTATCATCACGGTTTGTTGATTGTTTTGATTTGGAAGGTGGCGCCGGGAAGCTCCGTAGTCTCAGCTTGGACAGTCGTATGGATACCCAAGTTCGACAGTGCACCACGGATGACACCACATGGAAACCACAGGTACTAAGGTTCTAATTAGTATGGCCAGTTCTCAGCGGGTTTGGTGTATAGCTGGCACGGTTTGTCTTACCGCCTGCGCCATAGACACAGCTTCACCCCTCACGGCCATGCTCATCCGCGCAAAGGGCCGGAAAGAGTTGTCTGTCAGAACATATACACCCTAGTAGTACCATGTCATCAGCTGCAGCTTCTTTGAGTATGCCATCGGAGCAGCCAAGTAACACTCACACGGTGGTTCGTCTTTAGGTTATCGATCTGCTTCTTGAACAGGGTCGTCCACAAGTCTTTGCAGAGGAACTTGATAACATCTAGGTTGTCTGCAAATCGCGGCCGGTCTCGAGAGAATCTACCATAGTGCGAGAAGCGTATATCAGCATGGTGGGACTTCAAGCACAAGGACCTTTTGTCACGATGTTCCTCGGGCCAAGGACCCCCTCATCAAAAATAAAGAGGTAGAACCGTCAAGATACCACTGCGTACCGTTCTGCAAGACCTTGTCCGACTCTATAGCCAAGTGATTCGAGGCGAAAGAACGCCGTTTCTTTGGTCTCCTCGTCATCGAGTAGTCTGTCTTCTGCCGCGAGGTCTTTGGCTATACGCTCGGCCATTGGGACGAGCTCGATGAGGAGGAAATCTAAACATGACGCGCCGACTAGACGGTCTCGGGGATCGGAAACATTGGGGGTTGTGCTGGACGCATCGAACGACATGGTCGTTGGCGGGCGGCTTATCGGGGAATAGGCGCGGGAAAGGGTCGTTGATGATGCGATTGAGGTGTCGGGAATGAAGAGCGGCCGATATCACAGATTCAACGGCACTAGCAAACCATACCTACATGAACTCGTGAGTTGGGTAATCTGTGTGTTGTTGCGGAGTAGGGACGCATTTGGATTTCCAAGGACCAGAGGCCGCTCGGGATATTAGCGGCCCTTGACGATAACCCAGATCAAAAGCATTTGGGATGTATTGCAAACAGTAAATTCTTACGACGCAAAACTCGTCTGATTTTAGCCTAGACGCTAGCGGAGGAAGTACATTCTGGAATAATATACTGATTTATGTTGCTAAATTGTTAACCTACCCCATGTCCCAAAGCCCAAATCACTTCTGATGCATTTGTCCTCTGAACACCCATATAAATGACTCCATGACTCCGCTGAAAATGCATCGCTCCTGTATTATGCACTGCGAGCTTGTCTGCCTTCTAAAGGGTAACCGTCAGTCTGTAGTGAATGTCGGAAGAGAATACGGGGCCCTATATGGGCTTCGAGGATCATGTCGGGGTAGAGGTCGAGGGAGGTTGACGGCTTGTCTCTTAGGCGGTCTTACTGGAGACCCGTCGTCGTCATCATCCTCATCGCTTCCGGTTAGATCAATTACAGGGGCTGGCCGTTTGTTCGTCGACCACGCAGAGGACTGCTCCCGCGACCTGGCTGGTGTTTGCTGAAACAAGTCAAGTACCGCGGGTTCTTGTTTAACAGGCGTAATTCCGGGTTCTCTGATTTCAATCAACTCATCGTCGTCAGTCCCAGGTGTTACGCCACCGGTCCCTGCTGCTGCTACTGCTTCATCCTGGGGAGTGAACCATCGGCCATTCGGCTCTATAGTGACTTGTTCCATATTGACTGGAGTTGAGTGGAGAATGTCGTCAACGTACCTATACGATTAGATAACGGATTGAGAGGGAATATCAAGGAGAAACTTACTGGTCAACATTGAGGGACTCGTAGCTCGTTGCCTTTGCGCAAACTGGGCAGGTCCAAGTAGGTGCTTGCTCCTGCAACTGGAGGAATGATGCCGCATCAAAGCACTGGTTATGCGTACATAGCACTGAGCGACACGGCACCTGTATTCGTTGGGTCGAAAGAGGACATTTGAGTGACATCACAGTTGATGTCGCAACTATGTCCGCATCTTGAGCCTTGCTCTTCACTAATATGAATTAGAGCCGTGCTTTGCAATATGATCGGTCACATACTCTCTTGAAGCACCTGTTCTTTCGTTATCGTCTTCCTTTGTTTTAGCTTTCTCACGAGCTCTTCGATTGCCGTACACTCGACCAAATTCGCAACAACAAAAAATCGCTGTTAAGCAACGGTTAACTCGACCTCTTGTACTGCAAGCCCCTTGTATTCTCCTGACTTACTTTTTGTGTCAAAGCATAGGTCATCACAACGTGATTTGTATAGCCCGCCTTCTTGCGAAGGTAGTTTGTGATATCTGCTGGTCTTGTTGTACCGGGTTTGTTCTTTAGTCCTCTCAAATTAGCTTTAACCTCATCAAGATTCGCTTTCAATTCGACTTGATGAGGAAAAGCGATATCAGACTTAGTGAACTGATTGAGACCAGTGTCTGCGGCACAAAATACCATGATACGTAGCTTGGAGTCTGTCGATAATCTGGAAGCCATATCTGCGTCAAGAACGATTCTAAGCTCCACGCTATCTCTGGTATGTTCCCGCGCTGCTTTATACTGTTAGAGGCCTTTCTTCGAAGATATTGGCAACGACTACTTATTGAAAATCTCACCTTTACATTCTACAGTAGGTGTGAGCTGATTCAGAGTCCTATAGAAAGGACTGTCCTTGAAGTTCAAAGGTCCTAAACCATCGTGAGAACACAGAATCGCAAAAGCGCTGCATAGGCTCGTACCAGAGGGAGATCCATGCGACGGTAATGACATTCCCATCGGCGAGGGTCTGTGGTGTGATGGCATGGATTGATTGGTCGAAGGGTGTTGATATTGGTGACCTAGAGCAGACTGCTGTACCGACGAGGACGGAGGCAGTGCACGGTGTGCGGCGCCATAAATGAATTTCCTGAGGGAGTCATAAAGTTCGAGCTGGCCCGTCTGATAGTGTCGCTCAAGAGCTGGCATTGAATAAGCCGTTAGCATAAGGTCCCCTTCAAACAAAAAGCACAGGGAAGTATGTACAAACATTCAATGATCCGTATCTGAAGAGCGGCTTTCACTCCCGAAACTGCCAGTCCCTCGAACCTCAAGATATCCTTCAGTTGCGCATTTGTCAAGGTCTTGATCAAAGCGATCACGCTCTGGAGCTCAGACAACTGGCCAGAGGCCATCGTGAGGACGATATGTCCGAGTCGTCGGTGTTAATGGTCGGAGTGTTGTGTGATATAGTTCAAGGGGAAAGGCTTTCTCTGGGGAGCTCCATTCAAAGACATCTCAAATCACAGCCCTGAAGTGATAGGAGGGCGAAATAGAGACAAGAAAATGTCGCTGTACTTGCTGGTTCAGCAAATCAACTTCGTGGCTGCCGCGCAGAGCAGCGCGGAGGTGAGAGGCGGCTCCAATCGGATGACATAAGGCTCGGAGATTCTAGAGTGGTGGCCCTGGTCCTGGTCACTCCTGGTGCGAGCCGGAAAACTTTTTTTTCAAACGATCAACTTCGCCGCAACCGACCGACTTGAAATACGTCTATCTTCATCTCTGTTCTCGAGATTTCGATTCTCTATAGATCTTGCAAAAATGGCAAAGAGTGTTCGCGCAAGTGTGCAGAAGCGCAACAAAGCGAAGCTTCGCTCAACAGTCTTCGGGCCGGCTGTCGATGCCCGGACAGAAAGATTATCAGCAAAGTTGCAGGAACTCGCTGCGCAGCCTAAGCCAAGCCACCAAGAAGAATCTAAACCAGATGGAAATGCCACAAAAATGGGTATGTGACCAGACCTTTCTTCTCGTTGTCATCGGTACCATCTAACAACAACTAGACACACAGGAGGAGAACAACAAGACGAATCCAAATGAAGGTAATGAAATTCGGTCAATTACGCCTTCAAAATCATGATGCTGAGCTTTCTATCTAGCTATGGATGTTGATCCTTCGAAGCCTACCGGTGGTCGCTCACAACGTTCGGGAAGAATTCAGAAGCGCCAGAGGAAAAGCAAATCATCGATCGTGTTCCAACCTCACCCTTCAAAGACGAAGAAAACTCTGAGGAAGAAGTGAAAAATATTATCTCGCCTTTAACCATGCGATCCACGGAGAAGCGCACCATCATGTCATTCAATCGGTTCCCGCTGGCCGTATGCGCTGCGTTACGGTTTGGATATAAAACGAATCTCGGCCCATGGTCGCATCATAATTGTGAAAGACTGGGCTCTCAAACGATCGGTCGAGTTCCCTTGGTACCCAGCTATTTGAAGCAGGTTCGAAGGAACATTGGATAATGCTTCTAGTGGCTAACAGGTTCACCTCAATTCGAGGTGAAAAAGATTCGGGCGAAGTTGCAATTTTAAGATCGGCCATGCTATCTTACGGCACCTACATTAGCCGTTTCAGTATCAAACACAATCGAGATACCCTTCATTCACTTTTTAGGAGGACCTGTAGCAACATCCTCTATGCTAATGCTTTGCTGTGGAATGGGGTACTATCACGAAAAAAAACAAGGTTATCGATAAGCGTGGGTCGTACCGGTGCCTAGGCAGAGTATGCAGGCGGTGAAGCCTCGGCATCTCCTTTTTTATGTCGATTATTATGAGTGACCGAACCATTGTAGACAGTCTATAGCGACGGTCGTGGGCTCGGGTCAGTAATCATGGTCTTATAGAGCGGCGGCAGAGTTTGCGTTGCTCGTGAAACCCATTCGTTGGCGCGATGGTTAAGAAAATGGCCATGCCGGCGAGCTGGCTGATACTCGTGGCCAATGCTCTCATACCCATTGCCATTACGGTTTTCTCTATCGGGTTCTTCCCATATAAGCCTCTGATTTCTGGCCTGGCTACATTTGGAGAGTCTGAAAATGTACCGCCAAAGGTTTTTGACAAAGTCATTTTCATGGTGGTTGATGCTTTGCGGAGGTAAGGTACCCGCAACCCCTGCACCCAGTACCCTAGCTCAAAGTGATAAGTGACTTTGTTTATTCGATCGATACCGGATTTAAATTCACACAAAGGTATGTCTATATCTCGTCTCGTCTGTTCTGAGCAGTTACCTGATTCCTGCGCAGTCTCATCCGATCCGGTACTGCAATTCCGTTTACTGCTTATGCAGGCTCCCCGACGGTGACGATGCCCCGTCTGAAAGCTATCACCACAGGATCTGTACCGTCTTTTCTTGACGTTATCTTGAACATCGCTGAGTCTGACACATCGTCTACTCTGGCGTACCAAGATACATGGCTTGCTCAAATTAGAGCAGCGGGGGGGCAACTTGTAATGTATGGGGACGATACTTGGCTGAAGCTTTTTCCTGGCATGTTCGGTAGAGCGGAGGGGACCACGAGCTTCTTTGTATCAGTCAGTGACATTGTCCCATGCTCCGTACAGCAAAGTGCTTTTACTTACCGTGTCATTAATCAAGGATTTCACCGAAGTAGACACGAATGTGACTCGCCACGTCCCTGTTGAGCTAACTCATGATGACTGGTCAGCTTTGATCCTACATTATCTGGGCCTTGATCATATAGGGCACAAAGCTGGACCGCAAAGGTAATGCGGCCCAGTAAATTCATCGTTGACTTCATTCTAACCACCGTCTAGTTCATATATGGTACCGAAACAGCAAGAAATGGACTCGATAGTCATGCAAATTTACAAAGCTATGGAAACAGAAGCGCACCTGCAGTCGACTCTATTTGTTCTCTGTGGTGACCATGGGATGAATGATGCTGGAAACCACGGGGGCTCTTCCGCCGGTGAAACCTCACCTGCCCTACTCTTCATGTCGCCAAAACTCCAAGCCTTGAAAGCCGGAAGAGAAAGCCCAGTGGATGCAGTGGGTGAATTGCAATACTACAGTGTTGTGGACCAGACTGATATCACACCGACACTGGCGGGCCTTCTTGGGCTTCCAATTCCATTGAACAGCCTTGGAGTCTTTATTCCCGACTTTCTGGACTTGTGGAATATTGGTAAGAAACACATGCGGCCGTTTCTCTGATGCATTGCGACTGATGGACTTTCTGGTTACAGGCGCACAAAGAATACAATTGCTACATGAAAACTCCAAGCAACTGCTCAGGACACTGAAAGAGACTTCTCCCGACTTTTACCCAGAAGACGGCACAATGCCAACTAACTGTTATTCAAGTCCCCAGAGTGGTCTCGAACAGGCTCACTGCGCGTGGGCCCGTGCACAAGAACTGCTTCATCAACATGATGCTGTCGACAACGGCGACTTGCAGGCCGAGGTTGAATCGGCTCTGCTGCGCTTCCTTGGAGCTTCTCAGGAGGTGATGAGTGGTGCCGCCAGCAATTATGATCTCAAATACCTTTCTCTAGGTATATGCATCGCCGGCCTCGCTTTTCTCTTCGTTTCACCTGCAGCGTACAAGTCTCTGTCGAAAGATCATGTTTCCGGGGTATTTCTGACGATTAGCATATTGCTCTACGGCATCATGATGTTTGCAAGCAGCTATGTGGAAGAAGAACAACAATTCTGGTACTGGACCATCACAGGGTGGACCTTCTACTTGCATGCCAGGTACTCTCAAACACAACGAGGTACTCTTTCTAACAGAAGTTATGAAGCGCCCCTTTCCCTGGCACGGGTACTCCCCACAATTGGTGTCTTTGTCCTGGCAATCGCTCACCGTGTGTTGAGACGCTGGAATCAGACTGGGCAGAAGTTTGCCGCGGAACCAGACATCGTACGGGACTATTTTCCCACTCACCAGAATACTCTTTGGGCTCTGGTAGGATTATCTTACGTTGATGTTTGTCTACATCTTATCAGTGACTCTTTTTCCTCTTGGATGTGGCGCCTATTCTGCGTTGCTCTCACTACCATGGCCTTCACGTTTAAGTTGGTTTTTGCGGCATCCGAGTCGCCTGAACTTCTCGAAGAGACTTTCCTCGGAAACATTGCGACCTTCCTCCAGGGAGTGTCTCTTGTGACGTATGCGCGGGTCACAATGTGCGGAATCGTCTTACTTCTCTTGATCTGGGTATTCCTTTCCAAGACAAGTGGGAGGCTATGCAAGAACTCCGGCAAGTAACAAAGTTCATACTCATGTTGTGTATATACTAACAGACACATGTGGCAGTGGCTCACGAAGCTTTGACCTTCTTTCTCTTGACTCAGTCAAGAGTAACCAATACACCGCTTTTCTTCATTTTCAGGCTGCAGCTCAAGTTTCTGAGATCAATGGAATTGACGTCTGTCGAAATCAGTGTGACATCCTTGCTCATGCAATACCTGACGTTCTTCGCCTTTGGTGGATCGAATGCCATATCTTCTGTCGACCTTTCAAATGCATATAATGGCATCGGCAATTACAACGTCATTCTAGTTGGGATTCTGACATTTGTGGGCAATTGGGCCGGTCCAATTTGGTGGATGTCCGCCGCTAAACTTCTGAGAGCACGAAAACCCTCGGGCTCATACCAGACCCATACAGCGCTTCTGACTTTTCATGCAGCATCTATGCTGATGTCTGTCATGGCTGCTTGCACAACGCTAAGGACGCATCTTTTTATATGGACTGTCTTCTCGCCCAAATACCTATATACGATATCTTGGGCAATTCTCCATCACTTCGTTGTAAATCTGTTGGGTGAGGTGCTTCCCACTTGCCCGCAGGTTCTGCGCGGACAGACCTCTAGGTGATATGTTTGTTCATAGTATGTATATAGATTCGGTTAGACGTAGATTAGGGCGGGAACCGTTTTCAAAAATATCTTCGCAATTCATAAACAGAGAATTACTGGCATATTAGAGCCAAGATCGATTTCACAAAAGCCCGCTGAATAAGTCGTCGATCGCGTTTCTCCCCTTTTTCTTGTTCCTTGCCTTTGGCTTTGCCGTAGCTGATACCTCGTGGACGCTAATTGTCTTCGCTGGGGTAGGCACAGGATCTTCGGCATTTGGCCGAGGTGCCTGCTTTGTTACTGGGATTTGACCACGATCCGATACGTCCTCGTTACGCGATAGCGCTTCTCCGATGTCCTCTTTTGCTTTCACTGGTCTCACGTGTGGCGGAGAGACAAGGCCAAACCTCGGTTGTATCTGAGAGCGCGATTTGAGCTCTTCATCGATCCCTGTTACCTTCGACAGTTGCGCAAGTGTAGCCAGAAGGACTGTACCCAAAGTAGAGAACTGTACATCTGCCACGACAACCGAGAACGCCCTAGTAGCAAGGTCAGAGAGTTTACCGGAATCTGGTGCATTCAAACTCACACATAGCACCTTGGCAGAATCTGATCAGCCAAGTATCGTCTTGAGTGCTTGGCGGAGGAGCGCGAGTCACCCCGATCGCCTGAGCTTGAAAATGCAAGCTCACGTACGGTCCGCTTTAGGATAGAAAGCCATTTCCACCATTTTGTCCGACCGTGCTGGTTTCGGTTACGGTGGAAAATCAGGTGCAGCACAGAATGGATGCGCAGGAGTTCATTTTCATCCATTTTATGCAGCCCCTACAGAATAGACGGAAGACATCGCATTGGAGGGTGTGCCATGCACGTAGGGAAAATAAAGTAGCCGAGGCGGCGGAGCCAAGAGTCAAGATACTTCGAAGGCCGAAGGGTCCACTTACCTTTGCATACTTCCATTCCGGACAGTGCTCCCTACTCCCGCCGGGTTCAATTGGTCAAGACTTCAGCTCGGCTGGTACAATTCCTACCAATTCAAGATATAAGCAGCAAAAGCACTTTTATCTCAGTTCAAGCTATCTGAGTAAATGAGTCGTTCGAAGTGACCTCAGGAGACGTTCGCATTCCTTGGCTCATTATTATCATTACCCTCCATTAAATTGTAAACCTCACACTTGACTTCCAAACGGAGATGAACCCAACAATCAGACCCATAACCCATACCGAGAAACCACAACCAAGTTGGCCTGGGCGTAGAATGGCTATCTCTCATGAATCCAAGCCCGTTGGTAGCCCCTCTCCAAGCTCCTAATGTACTCGTAACAAGCAAAACAACACATGAACCGTGGTCAAAGCACATAAGAACAGATGCAGTAGACGGAGGAAAGTTACAGCTCCAGGCGGATCTTCGGTACACAAACATGTCAGCTCACTGGGCATCTGCAGAGTGCCTTTGCAGACGCCAAAGTAACCATTGCCCTAAGATGTTTTGGGGCCATCATCAGGGACATTCGAATCATACCACATTTTCACCCCAGGGTAAGTGCAGGGCGCGCTTTTCAGGCCGTTGCCCATGCCTGTATACTGACGTCGTGGGGCCAGGGTCCGAACATACACTACCTCTCGTTCAGCTGCAGTTGTTCCACGATCGTACTGAGAGCGGCGACGACGCTGCTCATCTCGATACTGTTGCCCAACACGTGGCGCAAAGAGGCCTAGCCCATTTAAAGCAGTCAGGTAAAACTCTTGGCAGCTGTTAATTCACTTACCAACGTGCTCCGCGTTCTCAATGCTGCGCCGCATCTTGGAGGGGTTGTCCGGTCCAGGAAAACGATCTTCTTTTCCTGCAAGGAGCCCGGTACCAGTGTGAAATATCTACCGTCATTATTGTTTTAGGAAATGCAATCCAAGTTCCCCTGTTGGCATCAGACGTACCTTTGGGCGGAACGAAGGGTGTTCGAGCATCACGGAGCTGTTGCGGAATTTCTGTACCAGACAGTCCTTGCCCTGGATTGCTACCAGAGTTTAGAATCAGCATTCTTCGGGTATCGAGATTACTGACTCGCGTATGAGACTTCTGCGACCTTGTCACTGTTGAAGCAGTTCCTGCGCTGCGCATCAATATCTCATGTGGTGCTTGTGATCAGAGGCCATACCAGGTGCGCCCTGCTCGAGCTTTGACGAACTTTGCCAGTGTGAGATTATATTCAAGAATAGTTGTATGGCCAAAGCAACGAAGAACTAACGTCGATGATGTCGATGGGCTGCAAGAGTATCAGTACCAAGATCAAGGCGAGGGACAGAGCTACTCACGTCTTCAAAATTAATGAAAGCGTAGCCAACACTGAATAATTTGAAAGCGTCAGTACACAACCAACGACCAGATAAGGAAGTCGGCTTGCATACTTGCAATTATTTGCAAAATCTAGGGCAAGAATCAGATTCACTCTTCGCATCGCTGTGATAGCTTGTCACTTACCAATACGTAGATACATGAAATCATATTTTCCATGGCTTGTCTCATCAACGATAGCCTTAAGCATAGTCTTGATGACCGTCAGTTGATGGTCACAATGAGGCATTGTGTAGCCGACAACACTTGCCTGATCAATTTTGTTGGGTATGTTCCGAAGCATAATCTATTGCATGAGATTCAGCGCAGTGAACAGCGTGTGACCCCGAAGAAACGTACTGTAGTACGGACATCCAGCCCAAGGCGTATACGCTCGACATCCACAGCGTTTTGATTAGTTAAACGTAGCTCAGGGTAACGGGTAGCCTCACGACGCGGTGAAGGTAACATTCTTTCACCCGCCCTTGTCATCCAGTCCATCAATCCAGCATGTTCACCCGGAGGGATCGTGGAGCGCCCTGTAGGACTTAGTTCCATGTAAGAAGCACGTGTATGTCCAGGAGAGGCCCATGGTGCATCCTTCTGATAAGAGGCATCCAAACAAGCCACGTTCCCTTTCGAAGAGCACGGACTTTGGGGAGAAGGGTATGCATCACTCTCCAAATCAGGTCTGAACAATGACACCTCCACAATGCAGTCCTTTACATGAGATTATTAGCACTTTTTTTGATAGGGGAATAGAAGGTCCGCGACTCACGTCCACGGAAGTACCATTCAGAGTTGTCGTAACATTGTCAGCGTCACGAGTGTTGAAATACTCAATGTGGATTTCTGCGATATTCTCCTGACCAGAGAGTAGGGGCGTAAATGTTTTGATGTCTCCAAAGGTCATAGCAAGTGTTTCTAGTGATCTAGCCACTGTCTGTTGGTTTAATCCCGGATTCCGACTGTCGTAGTAGACAGTAGCCAGCAGCTGCCCTTCGAAGTCTGACGTTTGAGGAAGAAGAGCTGGATCCAGCTGTTGTACATACTCCTTTGAGCTAAGGAAAATGAGCTTCCATTCCGGCCGAAGAAGGCGTACTTTCTCAGCTGCCTTCCTAGCTTCGCGTGAATCCGTGAATGAGACATAGACTTTCCCTTTTGAGCTCAGTTCAGAAAGTATAGGCCCTTTGAGCGAGGTGAATTCACGACGCTATTGTCATATTACCCAGTTGGTGTCAGTCAATGAGGTCAGGAATTGAGGATGAGGGGCAACTGTAACAGTAATTTGTCAAATCGACTTACGTTGAAGAACCCTGCAAGAGCCATATAAGTTAAGTTTGTTGGAACATTTTCAATGAGTAAGGCGCGAGTAAATTCTTCTGGCTCATTTGGGCGACGAACTGAGCTTAGAGACAAGCGGTCCCTAAAAGCTCTATCGCTTCCAATAGCACCGTAGGCAGGTAGAGGCCGCTCGTGGCGGCTCGTAGGCGACGCATCCACAGCACCAGAGTCAGCATTCGAGGTAGCTGCCAGGAGGCTAAGATTGCTAGGAGATAGATCCTTGGTCATGAGCTGGGCTCTATCTGCAGCCACAGTATCTGCTAGACCAAGAGGAGTAAAACTCGCAGCGGTAGGAGATAGCTGTGGCCGACTACAAGTGTTTGCGGAGACAAGAAATGGGTCAGATGAGATGCTATACCGTGTCAACAAGTGCTCAACTTTCGGTCACCCCTTACTCACGTCGAGAAAAAATGATGGAAGCCGTTCCAGTCTTCCAAAGGACCACAGGCGCTCGATTCAGAAAGCGTTTTGGATCGTACATCTTCTGGCGAAAATGCAGTGATTTTCGTATCGGGCGATCCATTGGGGGAAGCCACCCCGTCTGTAGAGCCAGGGCTACTCAGTCCGCGAGAAGAGTCAGTTCCTCTCATCTCGAGGGCCAGGGTCATCAGGTTTCGGTTTGTCAAAGATGTGTTTCACTCCCACGCAAATGTCAGCTGTATTTGAACAAGATCACGCGTGTTGCGTTAAATGGAGAAACCAACGCGTAGTTTGAATGAGCCTGCAGCAGTTACTGGCTGTCGAGCATGCTGGAATAAGTGCAGACTTGATGGTTGCAATACTCCACACAAAGATAGGATGCTTGGGGAGATGAGAGAAATGAAGAAGCTTCAGATTAGAAGTAAGGCTAAGAAACAGAGAAGCTTGAGTGCAGAGTCGCTCTCAGTGTATGGCAAGAAAACACCTGTAATTTAATCACCTCACATGTCTGCTGCCCCATGAGACCTTAAGTAGACCATCTCTCACATCCACTTGACTTCCATGTATAGAGCATCTGAAGATTCATCTACTGATTCAATTGAGGGTAGCAAAATCCAGCCCATTGGAAGTCACCGAGTAGACGAGGTTCTTGATTCTCATTTTCAGCTATCATCTCGAATTGCCAACTGGTTCGCACTTCACTCAATTAGCCGTTTCGTTTAATGTCTGCGAGAGACATGAGTACTCGCCCACGCTAGTAAACAGAGTCAATTTATAAAGACATGTACACTTGACTCTGTGTTCAGTGTGCTTTTGCAATTGTGGTTGGCAGCATCATCATTCAAAGACGCTCTTTCTCATGGACACTGCTTTGCAACTGACTGCTGGAGGAGCTGCAGCCAGCAGGGCGGTTCATCAGAAAGGTCGGCCCACATTGATATTCGGCGATGGACTTGGTGGTTCACTACAACGAGATACCTGACTTTATCGAAAGAGTATTGAATACACAAATGAGTAGGTAGGTACTAGTATCTGGTGGAGTACAGTTCAATGCTTGGCATGCATGGACTTACTTACCTCCGGCTACGGTACCTACGGTACTTACTAGGTAGGCTACTACGTACGGCGTAGGTAGGTGAGGCTCGGCCCACTCCAGCTTAACTCGTCTCAGCTCCCCACCCCAGATCCCCATTGACCACACCTAGTCCCTCTAAAGGACCACTTTTTCGCGACCGATTTTCGGTCCATGATAGTTCTGAGGAAAGCCGCTTTACTCGGCGTGTCCGCTCATCGGTCAGCTGAGTGCTCAAACAGGGTCTCGAAGAGCTGTTGAGTGGTACGCCAACAAGATGCCCTCCATCGTTCCGTCGCGAAGTGAGTCTTCGTATGTCTTGAACCAGGTTTGTACGCATTGTTGCAAATACTTGTCAGGTGGTTGACTAGGTGGGAATTCCAGATAATTATATCTCCTTCAGACACCGATTATCTAGATCAATTGATTCCTTCGATCAAGGAATACAGTGTCGGCAACAATACATCTGAGCTTTTACGATCACTCTCCGCATTTGCGAGCGATAAGGAGGCAGAGATTGAGACAATATGCAATACAAATCACCAGGAATTTGTCTCCTCTGTTAATCAACTTCTCCATATCAGAGAGGGTACTGTCAGTTTGACAGCTGAAATATTGGACCTCAACCAATCAATCCAAGCTAGCACAGAAAAACTCGCGGAGCAAAAGAGAGCTTTGGTTGAATCACGACGTCATCGTCAGAACATCGATGAGACATCGCGTGCGATTCAAGATTGTCTTGAGGTCCTCCGCCTGGCGAACCAAGTACATGATCTCCTGGCAAAGAAGAATCATTATGCTGCACTTCGTGCGCTAGAAGAGCTTCAGAATGTGCATCTGAAAGGGGTGACACAGTTTCAAATTGCAGACATGATTCAGCGTTCTGTCCCGGCGACACAACGGGCCATAGCCGAAGCAGTGATGTCGGACCTGAACACTTGGCTATACAGGATTCGAGAGATGTCGCAGTACCTTGGCGAGATAGCTTTGTATCACACAGACTTACGAAAGACACGACAAAAGGAGCGAGCTGCAAAGATGCCTTACCTCGAGCATTTCAAGCTGAACTCTGCTATTGAATTGGTCTGTGATGAGCACGAGGAGTACGATCTTCTCCAGAATGAGGAGCTTCAAGTGGATTTCACACCGTTGTTTGAATGTCTGCATATACACCAGTCATTAGGTCAGATGGAGAAGTTCCGAGTCGAGTATGCGAATACTCGCCGGCGGCAGAAAGAACTTCTTTTGCCGACTTCGGTCACCTTGTTGGACGATGACGGAGCGAGTCTACATAATCTGCTGGAGGAAATGGCTGGGTTCGCAATTGTTGAGCGTTCTACCATGAAGAAAGTGCCAGACATGAGATATCCGGTTGATGTGAGACTCCTGCATGGTGAAGCTAGATCCTCAACATTAACAAAAGAGAGTAGGTTGATGAATTATGGGACTCGATGTGTCAGACTGCCGTGGGTCTTATATCAAAAGCTCTTCATGAAGTCGACAATGCCGAAAGCTTACTCAAAATCAAAAATCTCATTGCACTCTTCATGCAGACGATGAACGTAAGGTCAGCCAAGGAGTTAAACTTATGTGAGCTAATCTACAGGATATAGACTTGGGACTTTGCTGTAGGAGCTTTCGATAATTTACTTTTGGTCTTGTTCAGGAAATACGCTGAGTTGCTCAAAAGACGTTTCAGCGATGACTTCCAGGAGGTGAGGTCCTTCAAAAAAGCAATTCCATCAATCATGTTAACATCATGGAGATCGTATCTACGGATGACTATATGCCTATGCCGATACAGACGCCTGAAGAATTCGACAAGGTACTCAATGTGAGCTGGTATACTCCAAGCGAGCCACAAGAGCAAGCGTATGTTTTATCCTCTGACGATAATCATCGAAGCACCTATAAGAGTCATACTAATCTCAATTCTTAGTTTCCCCTGCGTCTTGCCGTTCTCACAAATGTATCCCCTCTGTTGCATTGATATCCGAAATTTCCTCAACCAGTTCTACTTCTTTGCCAATGACGACTTTTCGAACCCCGGCATTATTGATGAGACATTGAAAGAGGTAAGGCTACTTATTACTGGTGACGATTTCAAGAGGGTGTTTCTAATTGTGTTAGGCCCTGGACGAGCTTCTTTCCACTAAAGTTTGTGACACGCTCGTTGAGCGCCTTCACTCCCAGTACCTCGGGCAGATCGTGCAAATTCTCATCAACCTGGAGCACTTTGAACATGCATGCCACGAACTCGAGTTATTGCTTGCCGCAGCAAGGTCACAAAGCTCCTCCAGCGACCCGGTAGCTCTGAAAGCGACGGCGAAATTCCGGGACAATAAGAAAGCAGCAGAGAAACGAATATTCGAAGTAGTCAACTCCAAGATTGACGACCTCATCGAAACTGCGGAGTACGACTGGGTATCTACTGCAGCTCCAACAGAGCCGAGCAACTACATGCAGACTCTCACTCGTTTCTTGTCCAACATCATGAACTCAACTCTTCTTGGGCTTCCGAAGGAGATCAAAGAACTCATCTATTTTGATGCACTCAGTCACGCGTCAACGATGATTCTTGTACGTCGTCATTGCGTTGCTGTCATCTCCTGGAATAGCCACTGACCGACGATCTAGGCCCTCCCACTTTCCCTAGATGTCAAAAGAATCAATCCAAACGGTGTGATGGCTCTTGCAAAAGACGTTGAATACCTATATCAATTTGTTGACAGTCTCAACAATCCCATTCTTCGAGAGAATTTGGATGAGCTGCAACAGACGGTGCAATTGATGCAAGCGGACAACGCAGATGAGTTCTACGATATCTCCATGCGAAATAAGAAATACGGGCGTGTGGATGCTATCAATGGCCCGACCCTGTTGGAGAAGTAAGTGGTTTGATTACCCAGGACAGTCAGTTCGCATATTAACTTAACCATCTCAGGCTTACACACACGGTTCAAAGTCCCGTGAAAATGGACAAATTCTCCACATTGTCGTCAAGATTTGGTAAGAAGTCATAATGGCATGGCTAGCAAGCTCGTCATTCTGAATGCGAAGTTGAATTATCTGCCCACTTCCTTTATATGTCCAACCATGCCCAATCCAAAGCAATAACCAATATAAAAAGTGCTTCCATACTTTCAATAAAACATAAAATCTTCTTTGAAACTAGCGCTAGCGCAAGTCAACATTGTCATGAAAATAATCTGGGTATGTTTGAACATGGCCTTGAGACTTAAAGCCCAGCTGGTGGCGCTCGGCAACACCAGCCTCGGGCGCTTTTTCATATAATCTGCGAGGCATGACCGTCTCATCGCAGTTGTTCATGGACAGGTCATTAATCACTGCAAATGAAAGAGGGTGCGTTAGCTTCTCGAGCGATGCCAGTACGATAGCCAGGAAGAAAGAGAACAGAAAATGAAAGAAAGAGAGAGAGAAAGAACGAAGAAATTAAAAGCGGCTTCAAAGCTGGGTTTGACGCATACCTGCTGTGGAGGGAGATGTGGGTAAGCAGTATACATGCCCTCAAACATTTGAGGCTGAGGCTGCGCATAGGCCGCTGTCGGATCAGACTGTACCGCTCCTCCATACATGGCCTGTTGCCGGTATTCTTGATCCTGGAGAGGATGCTGGCTCAATGCACCATAGTCCGGTGGAGCCATATGATGGGAATGGTGTTGAACGCCGTGCTGGGATGGCGGCAATTGTCCCGCAGCCGTAGGCCCAGCCGCTGCTGTCGGAGCCGCTGTCTGACTCGAACGCTTCGCGTGAGACGTCGCCTCTTCGCGGGGAACAATATCGATGAGGAAATCGAACATGTCTGATTTGGACAACGCCGCTGCGATATCCGACCTCTGCAAAGTTCTTCTCTTGTTATCTTCCGCGTGAATCCATGCCCGCATGGTCAATTCGGTGATAAAGACGTCACAGCCTTTGGCAAACAGAATCGGCGCCTCTGCAGAGATCATTTTGACTTCTGGATCAGCCTTCATGACTTTTTTGATCCGTGCTAATGGCAGTTGATGGATCTTATAGTCATGGTTATCGGTCTCGAGGTGATTGATTACGTGCTGCCAATAAGTTGTCAAAGTGTCGCGCGCAGTCCCTTGCAGACCCTGATTGACCTAGAAAGGGCAAGGCATGTTAAACGACGGCTAAATGAATATTGTGGAATACTCACATTTGCCCAGGTACCAGTGTAGAGCTCGGCAACTGGAGCAAAGCCCTGCGCAGCAAGCTACGTGTGTGAGGTTAGCTTAAAAGGCAGAGCCAATTCATAGAAAGCCATACCGCCGCACTGGCGCCTATAAATCAAATCAGAAATCTGCCACGATCATCCATATCAACGTCAGGTGCGCAAAGAACCGAAGGAGTTGATTTACCGTAATGTCCACCATTCCTCGTGTCGTATACGGGCTGCTGTCTGCTCTGTTGCCCAGAGCCTTGCTGAGGTTGCTCCATGTTCTCGAGTTTGTCGATTATGAAAACCGGGTTCGGAGATTATCGAGCCTTCAAGTTCACTGAACGATTCCTACAAGCCAGTGTCAGGAAGCAATGCAACGCGTCACTTGCGACTCCAGGCAGAAGGTCGTGAAGATTGGCGGGCAGTGAATGCGCGATCACTGTCAGTTCCAAGTTCTTGAAGGGCGTTCCGCAATGCAGTGTTGACTAGGTAGAGAATGCAGGTTGTCGGGGTATCAAAGCAAGTAGCAACCAACACGTCGGGGTAGCGATGGGGAGTCAGCAGTCCTAAGCGTCACAAAGCGCGCCAAGAACAGGCCTGGTGCCAAACTCCCAACTGCCGCACCCAACCTTGAATGACGTCTACGCCACCGTCCACACGCGGCTATCACCAAAATACAATAATAGAATTTAGGTACCTTAGGTACTAGGTATATTGCGTATATATGACTCTACTAATGCTTGTCACTAAGCCGCTATTCACCAAGCTATGTGTACGGTGTACAAACTCTACACAAGCCGAAAAGAAGCGCGTCTTATTGAGGTGTTGGTGTCTTACTTGGATGATAGAAAGTAGTCCAAATGATTGATTTCCTACATAGCGACCAGGAGTGTAATTGTATCTCTATGTACCTTACCATTCATAGGGTGGTGTGTATACTGCATATCAGTGTGCTCTGTCTCAACTCTGTAATGAGTAGGCCCTGGCTCGAGAGGTCCAAGCTCGCCCCACACGACAGAAAATTTTCCTGATTATCAGCTTCAACACGCTTACCCACCGCTATATAAATATCCCTTTCTCTGATTATTGGTTTTATTTCTCTTTCCTCCCACATCCGCACATCGGTTCCCAGACCCAGCTATGGATATCGATAAAGAACATGACACCACAGATTCTCATAGCAATGATATGAATCTGACTGACGCTCACATCCAGCAGCTCCTGGCTGATGCGGAGGAGCGGCTCCGCAAGGACACCATTGACACAGCTAATGCCTCAAGCTCAACTTCCAGGGCAGAGCAAGCTCTTCCCAAGTAAGTGCTCCTCAACTCCATCTAGTAAAGATATTGCCTCTAATCCTTCTTCATTGCTTCAGTGTTCCGAAGCTATCCGCCTCATCTTCACTGCAACCTTATGTTCACCAACACAATGATCTCGCCGTCATCGATACAACACGAATAGCTCAGCCTGTGGTCAGCAGCGATAATCAGTCGTTGATCAGGAATCAACCGACGTCCAAGAAGGTACATCTCCCGACATCATTTATCATGTCTTTTCTGGAATTGCTATGAGGAAAATTTTCCCATCGCGTAAGCGCTTGATACAGTTTCTACAGCCCGTATTGGGCTGCGCTGTTGCAATGAGAGTATTCTTGTTTCATAGTTACTCTGAGCATATTCAACCATGTGCCCTTGGTTCTCCTCCAACTGTTAGCTGGCCTTTACTGACAGCCATTCTACTTTAGGACAAGCCCACGGCGGGAAGTGATTGGTTCGATCTTCCACAGACGGAGCTGACACCAGAACTGAAAAGAGATTTGCAGCTTCTGCGAATGCGCTCCATCCTAGACCCCAAGCGTCATTACAAAAAAGAAAATGGCAAGGCGCAGCCACCGAAATACTCTCAAATTGGAACTATTGTTGAAGGCCCAACCGAGTACTTCAGTGGTCGTATTGCGAAGAGAGATCGCAAAAAGACTTTTGTCGAAGAGGCTCTGGTTCTAGAACGGGAGAACAAGCGTTTCGAATCCAGGTATAAAGATGCTCAAAACAGGAAACGGAGTGGAAAGAAGGCGTTCTATAACAATTTACGAGCCAAAAGACAGGGTGGAAAGAATCACGGATGATTGACACAAACTAATACACTGTTTTTGCTGCGTCGCATGACAGTTTCTAGATCAAAAGCGGGCCAAGCTCGGCGACCGTGGGCGACTCAACAAACCTATAAAGGTCGCCGTGACAGCCCTGTCACATCAAGGCACTTCCCGGTTGCCACTTCCGATCCCGGCTTCACCGCGCAATTCGTTGCACGCCGCTCAAAGATTCCCGAATATGTCCGAGACGACATGCACAACAAGCCTCTGCATGGTGTTATCGCTGGCACAATCGATGAGTCCTGGATACGTACCTGCATGTCCTGGGCTGCAGAACGCCCGGCCTCGAGCACTTCTTCGTGGTTAGCTTTTCCTTCTTGGAGAATGGCGTCTAGCTCTTTCACATCCCTCCCCTGAATGAGGTGGTCATCTCCTCGCGGTACGGGTGAAAGGACGGCATTATTCGTTACCAGACTAAATGCTAGAATCCGTATGCCGCAATGTCTAGCAACCACGATTTCTGGGACTGTGGACATCCCCACAACATCTGCCCCAAGCTGGCGGAGCATTCGGCACTCGGCTCTAGTCTCGTAGCTGTGTTTACATTGGGTCAGAAAGAAGTACGCTCAATCGCATCATAATGACGAGCGTACCTTGGCCCACCAGCAAAGGCATACACGCCCTCGTGCAATCGTCGCTTGGTTACCGGATCAATAACCTTTTCCCAGGCTTCATGCACTTGGCGGCGCAGGTCAAGGTCATAGGCATCTGACAGAGGTGGAAATCGAGGACCGAATTCTTCGCTGTTGGGACCTCGCAAAGGATGATTTCCTGCCAGCCCGGCCAAGAAAAGATGCTTTTCCGTTGTTGTTAGAGTAGCTGATCTTTTTTTCAAACGGACTGACTTTACTTACGTCGTTCAATAAGACGATATCGCCCACAGTATAGTCCGGGTTCAGGCCACCAGCGGCATTTGTCACTGATGCGTACCGGGGTTAGCCCTGTATATATAGTCTGCAAAATTTTCTCAAAGAATGTGAACACAGCTTACACACGACTGTGTCGATCTGTAATAATTTGAAAACACGAATAGGGAATGTCACTTGATCTATTGAATGGCCCTCATAGTAGCTGAAGATGAAGAATCCTTAGTGATAACTCTTGTTCTACTTTTCTCGGGGCATTCTCACTGGGCACGGCCAACCATCAAGACAGCTGGAACTTTCTTGTCGAGGAGTCCGAATACGAGTTTCCCAGCATGTCCAGCGACTTCATAAGTGAGCAAACGGTAGAGTAGTAAATGCCCAATCCCATCTAAAACTGACCTGTTAATTGTGGGAAATGAGGAATATCAGCATAGTCAATTTCTACTCGCAGCTCTTTGTCAATTGTCTCTGAAAGTCCGCCCAATCCAGAGCCACACACAATGGCTACACGAGGAGCTTTCAAGGCATCTGGCAAACGCTTTACTATGAAATTGAACGCTTCCGTAGACTTTTCGAGTACTGAAAGGTGGACTGGAAGCTCCATGATGGCGATCGGCAGCTTGAGATCACTGGTGTTGACAAGGAACAGGCAGATTTTCCGCAACTTGTGCAATGGAAAGGTTGGCTACCTTTTGCCGATAACCAGGTAGGCCATCATGCCGCGCCAATCGTTTATGCAGGACCGGCTGTCACGGGGTTGATTAGTAATAAGGCCGACTGGCGTATCGAGATCGAGCTAACCACATTCGATCATGAAATTCCATCTTTGGCTATCGTGATCAATTTCTCGTAGCAGGAGCTGTTCGCTGGAGCGGCAAACAAAGACATGTCGCTACCATCTCCCCATTCAATTTTACTTCGGGCAGGAAGATCATTGCAGGTATTGCTCCCTTCGCTCTGCTCACGCCTTAAACGAGCTTGCATTGACAATTTTTCTAGTCTGCTACTGCGTCGCGCGCCCTCTACTATTCTCGCCAGCTATCCACTGTCAAAGACCCTCAATCTGCCACATCCGAGTCAGAAGGCCAGAAGGAAACGTGAGTCGCTAGGTCGTGTGCTTTCAGTTCTCAGTATTAATAATTCCAGTTCATCACCAGCTCAACCGCTGTCTGATTCACCTGTCAAAGAATGGTCAGTCTCTACTGCCACCTCGTCCTCTGAATTTCCATTCTACCAGCGAGAGACGTAGCTTTAGACTGATGATCATTGTAGGGGAGAACGCCTCGCTGATATCAATTCCAACGCTCGATTGCCAAGGAGTGTTCAAGCATTGTACCTCCGGCCGCTCCGAAGAAAGGCAGAGTACGGTCTTCCGGTCTGCGACCTCCAGTTACGATCGTACAGTGTGCGCAACCTCGAATTCTTCGCGGATTTTGCTATCCGTGCTGCATATTATCTCAAGCTTCCAGTATCTGGTCCGGTGCCCTTGCCGAAAATCACAGAACGATGGACCTTTCCTCGAAGCAACTTCGTCCACAAGAAGAGCCAGGAGAACTTTGAGCGGATAACCCTTCGACGTTTGATCCAGATCAAAGACGGCAATCCTCAGGTCGTGCAGGCATGGCTCGCATTTGTTCGGAAACATGCATTCTATGGCGTCGGTATGAAGGCAAATGTCTGGGAACATGAAAGTTTAGGTAAGGCAACATCTCGAAACGACACAATAAATCTCGCCCTGATTTTTGCTAACGAATTGGAATCCCAGATTTCGCCAAAACTATGGACCAAGCTCTTCCGGAAATCGAAAAAGTCCTCGAACCTCATATGTCACAGTTTGGCTATCGGAAAGCAATTGAGACACAGGTTCCGGTGTCTGATTTCTTAGGCAACGAGCGACTGTCCTTGGACAAGGGACCGCTGGCCCGTGCCTCCCGCCGTTAGCGCAGCTGAATGTTTCTCTATTTGCCAAATTTTGCATTCTCTTGACGTACACCAAATGTATATTACACAATATTTCACAAAGATTTAATATTTTTTAAAACGACAGGCATCTCCATTCGAACCTGGAATGCTAAATGGTTCAATAGTAGCCCGGTGACTCGATGTACGAAGCATTGAAATGGTGTCGATATATTCGCTTGGAAGATGGCTCTGTCAGTTTGCTTCCATCTAGTTTCTGTGATATCAGCTACGAGTATGACTTTTTGACTCAGAACAAATGAGTCTGGATCTCCCTCAGCAGGATCCCGATTGACGGTGTGCATATTTGCTCTATTTTACTCCGTACTTTAGGTACCTAGAGATCATTTACACTACATACGGCGTATCTTAGTCACGTGATCTTACAGGCTCTAAGGGTACCGTCAAAGTATTTACAGATTCCAGCTACTGTAATTGTCGCAAAAGTGTTCAATTTACTGGAAAAGAAATGAGTATTGCTGCTTTGTGTTGCGATCATAGGCTTCCTGCATGCAGGGCACTGAGGCGAACCGGTCAAAACAGCGGTTCTCGAGCATTTGGGCAGTCCAACCTCAGATGGAAAAGTTCGCAGATTCCACGGGGTCGCCAAACGCCTTCTGGGACTACTGTTTTTTCTGGGATTCAACCGACCGGTGTACCGCATTTGGGCAACTATCTGGGTGCTTTGCGCGAATGGGTCAAAATCCAGAATGCTGCTGCCGAGGATACGAAGCTAATCTTCTCGATCGTTGATTTACATGCATTAACGGTACCCCAAGAGGGCCACCAGCTTAGGAACTGGAGAAAAGAGGCTCTAGCGACATTGATAGCTGTTGGGTTAGACCCGAACCGCTCAACTATATTCTATCAGTCGAGTGTATGTAACAGTCACGCTACCGGCGCTACTTCCACCTTGTATAATCTGCTAATCAAAGCTCCAGGTCCAATACCATACCGAGCTTTATTGGATTCTCAGCACCGTGGCTTCTACGGGGTATCTGTCTCGGATGACTCAGTGGAAGGTCGGTTTGGGCAGAGCACACTACACAGCTCATGACCCTACCATCGCCCTTTACAATGAGAAATGTAACTAACTCCGTCAGAGCAAACTTCAATTGCCAGAGAACACAAGTCTAGAGAACTCGGAAGTCCGTTCAAAGTTGCGCCTCGGCCTATTCTCATATCCGGTGCTCCAAGCTGCCGATATCTTGGTTCACAGGTCGGGTCGTCCTCTGTTTCCATTCGAAGCGAAGCTTTGCTAAACCATTCTAGAGCTACCCATGTCCCGGTTGGAGAAGATCAAAAGCAACACCTTGAATTCTCCAGATATACCGCAAACAGCTTCAACCATCTTTATGGGCGGATATTTCCAATCCCGGAAGCAGTGATATGTGAGACCGCCTCGTTCGCCCAATCGCTATTGTCATGTTTGATGCTTGGTGATTCATGGACTGACAAACATCAGCCCCCGCAAGAAAGGTGATGTCGCTAAAGGAGCCAACGCTCAAGATGTCAAAATCCCACGCCGACGACCGCTCGAGGATTCTACTGACTGACACGCCCGAGGATATTCGAAGTAAGGTGAAGGTTGCGCTCACAGACTCGGAACCCGGCATATCGTATGATCCAGTGCGTCGGCCAGGCGTCTCAAATCTTATAGAGTTGCTGAGCCATTTGGAAGGGACGCATTCTGATGAGATTGTCTCCAGCTACGCGACATCCAGTCCACGAGCTCTCAAGGAACATCTGTCAGAGAAGGTTTGCGAAGTCTTATCGCCCATCAAAGAAAAATACTCTACACTGATAGCCGACGGTGACAGATTGGATACCATCTCAGAGAAAGGGGCCCAGGCTGCTCGTGCCAACGCCGAAATTACAATGAAGCAGGTTCGGGGAGTCATCGGCTTATAAGATCCATCCTGTATCATTGAAACAAAAACTTCAGCTACTAGCCTTGGCAACGGGCCTTGACAACATGGCTCGCTTCTCCGTCAAGCATATTGTATTAATAGGGACAATTTTTGTATACAACAAACATCACAAGGCTTCTCAATGATCATGTTTAAAACAGTATCGTGGTTGATTGATTGTGGAGCGGTAGTTTTATGGATAATATGATAATCCGGGAACATGTGTCAACGTTAGTCAACTACGTTTTCGATAGTTACGAGTCTCCAGAACCACATGTAACGAAGATTAAGACTCAATTCTGAAAACGAAGCGATCACCCTAAACCGGGTGAGTCTGACTTGACACCACGACTGAAGATCCGGCGCCCGGCCCAAGTGGTCGGCAGTGGTCGGCGACGAAGCCGGCAGTGGCGGATAATTAAGGTTTCCGACCGGTCCGGCTTGGCAGAGCTTACGTCGCTTGCGGTGGGCTATTGGCCCACTCCAGGTTACTCTGTAAAGCCCTCTGTACCTGTCAGATCATCAGATGCAATCTTGTGGAGTTGAGACCATTGAGCTAGAATCTCCTGATTGTGTGCGTGCGTGCCATGTTAACTGACACATAGAAGGCCAAACCGTGCTCGGGGTCATTCAATTAAAACTTTCCAGAACACTCGGGTCCGCCAGAGTACCTAGGTAAGTCCCAAAGGACTCCGCAACGCGTCCAAGCACACCAAATGATGACGACAGCCTTGAAGCAGTGCAATGCATGCAACCATCTATTGGAGCATAAGCGCTACCCGTCAATTTCGGTCTAGGCAGCAGCACTAAGGCCTCTCGATATCTATGCGCACGATGCCCGTTAAACCACTGTTTGTTCTTCTGTAAACAGGCAAATCCTGCTCTGCTTTCCGGAACAGCCTATTCAGGGTACTTGTTTGAGGATCAAGGGAGATTTATATTACTTGACTTCGGGCGGTGTCCGCGATAATCCTGCAAGGCCACCTAGAGCAGCTCAGATGGGTGTGGGCACGTTGGCCGGCGTGTCAAGCAAAAAAATGTGGATGCTATGCGCTATCCTGAGTACCTTCTCGTTTACCCTATGCTCGGGCAACCCTTCGGAGCTTCAACCAAACAAATCTCCTGCTGTTGTTGAGCTCAATTTTCACCGCAACGAGGTCCGGGACCCTGTGGCGAGAGACCAGGTGAGGCGAAAGAGAGATAAAACAGTATCACAGGTGATTGACAATGAGGTATGCCCATGAGTTTCCTCCTTTCGTTATTCCACCTTGGTATTCACATTACAATAGGAGACCCTCTACTTCTGCAACGTCACTGTCGGCACGCCAGGACAAAGTTTGCGGTTAATACTGGACACAGGCAGCAGTGATCTTTGGTGTAATGCTGTTAATTCAACACTTTGTTCCTCGTCAAGGGATTCATGCCGTCTTTCTGGATCTTTTGACCCCGAGAAATCTTCATCATATTCTTATGTTTCATCAGATTTCAATATTAGTTATGCAGATGGGACAGGTGCTGCCGGTGATTATATAAAAGACACGCTCCGCATCGGCGGTGCGACCATTGAGGGGTTTCAGCTTGGGATCGGATATACATCTAGCTCTTTAGGTATGTCACCCTAGGCGCGGATTAGAAAATCTCGGGCCTTAACATTAATGCATGTTGGATTAGAGGGTGTTTTAGGGATTGGCTATCCTTCAAACGAGGTTCAGGTTGCTAGATTTGGGGATGAGGCTTATCCCAATCTTCCTCAATATTTGAAGCAAAACGGGCTGGTACAGTCAAGCGCCTATAGCCTCTGGCTCAACGACCTTGAAGCGAATACGGGCTCAATTCTCTTTGGGGGCGTTGATACCGAGAAGTATCATGGTGAACTCCAGACACTCCCTGTGCAAAGCGTTGATGGTGGTTATTCCGAGCTTGTGATAGCTCTCACAGGAATCTCGCTGAATACTACATCCGCAAATCAAGCTCTGACATCGAGTGCGCTGCCTGTGGCGGTGTTGCTCGATTCCGGTAGCTCACTGTCCTACTTGCCAGATTCGGTAATCGAGAAACTCTATCATGAACTGGGTGTCACATACGAGCCGTCCACTGGCGCTGGGTACGCACCCTGCAGCTTGGCCCAGGATAACACGAACATCACCTTCACGTTCTCAACTCCCCAAATCTCAGTCGGCATTGACGAGCTTGTCATTGACGCGGGGGATCTCAGTTTCTCCAGCGGCGAGCGTGCTTGCATATTCGGCCTTGTTCCTGCTGGAGATAGCACCGCCGTCCTTGGTGACACCTTTTTGCGCAGCGCTTATGTGGTGTATGACCTGACACAGAACGAGATTTCACTTGCGAAGACAAATTTCAATTCAACAGGTAGCAATGTCTTGGAGATCGGGACTGGAGACAATGCTGTTCCTGGCGCGACAAAGGTTTCTGACCCCGTCACTTCCGTCGTAGGCAGTGACGGGTCAGGTGCTAGGATTGGTGGACCAAGTGGTACTGGAAATACGGTGCCATCGACAAGTACAGGCGCCGCAGTGGCGCTAAGAGCACCGAGAGACCTCCCATCCCACCTGGCTTGTGGCGCTGCCACGATAAGCATATACTTTCTCTGTAAATCATTTGCATGGTGATTTAATCATTGTACATTGCTATTTTTCCGAAACAACAGCTTGTATATACTCAGCCGCTCTACATACATCAGCAAGCCCACGCTCCGGTGGTCTAGACTGGTGCCTCAGGTATAAAAGTAGGTAATCCAGCAATATCGGGCTGGCCCGACGCTAGGCGGACTAGTCTGTATGGGCGTAGGGTCCGGTCCGTTTTGACCTTCCGTACGTAATTTCGCATGTGCAACTCGGGTTTTTCTATCTACAATGGTCCACCAAGGCTTGTACCAAATCAGATCATCATCTCCTACATTGCTAAACAGTGGCTTCAATACCATATCTTGTCCAAAGATACGCACAAATCTTTGAAGCTTCTTCAGTTTGAGCTAAAAGGGGCCTAGGTTCTACCCTACCTTGGTAGACTTACGAGCACATCCAGATGCCCCGACTTGCAACAGCCCTTGTGCTTCGAGCATACAAGCATGATCGTTTGCTCCCGCTCCTCTTAAGAGATTGCCGTTCGCTAAATCTGGCAATAAACGAGTTGCGATGGTTGCGTGACAGAGCTTTGCGCATTTCGGAACTAAGGTCAACATGGAGGAGCCGTGGCTTACGGGGTGCTGCCGTTGGTTGGAGGAGTTTACTCAGATCAATGTGCTTGGTCCGGTCGAGGGGGATGCCGCTTCAATATATACTCGGGGACCAGCCTTTCGGAGATCTCGATATAAAATGTGCGAGGGGTGTCTTGATCCCAAGGTAATTCTACTCTAATGGCGACTACCCGACAAGACCTGCGGATCGTTCCTAATCAGTCGGCATATCAGGCATGAAACAGAGGCTATAACTATTCACACTTCGGAGTTGATATTGAAGCGCGTGTCGCGTTCGGGAAAGCGCAGCTCTAGCAATCCTTTACGTATCCTGGATCTCTGTACAGGCACTGGCTGCATACCACTGCTCCTGCATTCTCTTCTTTCGCCTCACTTTTCGCGGTTGTCCATTGTCGGCGTCGATATTAGTGACATAGCCGTGAAGTTGGCGAATGAAAACATCCATCGGAATGTTCGCTTAGGAAACTTGTCACAGCGTGCCCTCGAAGATGTAATCTTTCGACGCGGTAACGTGTTCGAACTCAGCCAAAATGGTTCTTCAGCCTTACGCGATGCGTTCAGCTTTACATCTGAAAAGACCACCGCTACTGGACCATGGTGTGACGTGCTTGTCTCAAACCCCCCATATGTTTCTTCTCGTGAATACCATGATGGGACCACGTCTCGCAGTGTGCGAATGTTCGAACCAATGCTCGCGCTGGTACCGCCCAAGGACGTCCCACCATATACATTAGAAACTAGTCACAGCTGCCATCAGGACCTTTTCTACTCACATATTGCAGGCTTGATACTTGATTCCAGGGTCAAATTGGCTGTGCTCGAGTGCGCAAACCGTTTACAGGCGAATCGGGTGGCGGCCCTTTGCCGAGGAGTGCTCGGCGAGCACACCAGAATATGCCAGGTAACCGTGGATGTCTGGTCTGTCACCGGGGCTGATACAGATCCATGGGCGGTCATTATAGGTGCCGGTTGGTAGCCATGGATGTTGTGGCTGGCGACGATAGATTCGTTTTTCGAATACGAGTGCTCTCTTCAAAGATCCAATGGATTATTTAAGGTTCTGAGGTATGGTTAGCTGCAGAGACTAGCCATGCTGTCGGGCCGCGCGCGATATAATTGTCATGGACATGTTGATATTCCTGACCCGTTGGTTCCCCTTCTTGATTTCTCATGTCAAATGTAGAGCGTTGATCCATGAATTAGTGATAAAGTTGTTATTTAATTCAAGTTAGTAAATCTAGATATTAAGACCCAAGTTCCGGGAATGACTAATGTTGATTTTAGTAAATAGCTAAATAAGAACTAACAAGACCATAGTTATCATAGGAATAATTGATATTAGAGATTATAAGGGAGTATATGTTAAGCAACACTTTAAATGGTAATCTGAATTTATTATATTAGTGGTTGTACTTGCTATAAAATAGGGAAGCTCTTGTGGTTAGGTAAACTAAAGTTATAAAATAGTTAAACTTATTAAACATGAGGTATACATCCATGATATCTGATAAATTTGTTGTTAATTTTAATTTAGGAAACTAGAAATAGAAAGCCATATTCCTGTCAGATAAGGTCAGGGTCGTCCTGCTAAGCATTAAATCAGACCTTAAGTATTCTAATATCAAGAAGAAGAGCAAAGTAGAAGATGCAATAGTAACTTGGGTTGTACTAGCAATCTAACTATGTTACTATAAACTAAAGATAAGGCACAAGAGGCAGAAAGTAAATCTAGGTGGGTAGTGAGTATCCTTATATACCATCCCTTATTGTTGACAATACTCCTAACCATGTTGACGATACTCCTAACCGCCGACGGCTAAGGGAATTACGTAACCACTATGGTTACCAGGTTAACCACTTCGCGCAACTTTTACTTATCAGTAATACCTTTTCCTGTCTTCTAGCTTATTATAACTACTAATATAATAAATTTAAATTACTACCTAAAGTATTATTTAACAACCTAGTAGCATGTCCTTGGATAAACTAGGACTTTAATTAGCTATATTAATTTTACTATATTATTTACTATACTAATTTTAATATTGATTTTATAAAGTGCCCTACTTTCTTAAATCTAGTATTTTAATAGCTAGTGCCCTGCCATCTTTTCTTAAACCTGCTTTACTAGTTATTTTACTATATTATAAATTTACCAATTCTTGCCTGCTCTTTTTTACTACTTCTAGGAACTAGTTAATTTATTTTAAAATTAAGCATGTACCTTTTGTTGCAGGTTCCGCCAGTTCCATGGAACTTTAATGTTATTTACTATTTTCTTACTTAGATAGTAGTTAGTTCTAGAGCTTAGCTTTTAGTTCCTGGTTTTAATAGCTTAAATAAAATAATAACTTTATTAAAATTTATAAATTAATACCTTGTATTTAATAATTAGTAGCATGTTTTTAATTTTATCTAGGCTTTTACAAGTATTTTTTTTTACTTTTATTTAGCTATTTTATAATATTAAAATTATAAAATTTTATTTATTATTTTACTAGTAGTATTTACTTTATTAATTATAAATTACTTAATTACTAGTTTGTCTTTTTACTATTCTTTACTACTTTTAAAAGTTAAAACCTTTACTTTTAGGAACTATAATATTATAGTAGTAAATTACCCCTTTAAAATATTAGTTTATCTAGTTTTAAAAGCTTATACTGTCACAGTGCGCAACTAGATACCTGATTCCTGCCTGATTCCTGCCTTTGCTGATAGTGCAGCGGTTTAGGCTTCTGAATGCTCCCAGAGGTCGCGCCGTGACATATACCTTAACTTTTTTAAACCCTACTCTTTAATTTTAATTATTACCCTATTTTTTTTATTAAAATATTATTTAGCTAATTATATTAATAGTATCTTTAAAACCCTAGTTTACTAATTAAAAGTCTATCTTATTATTATTATTATTAAACTTAATACCTGTTAAACCTGGAAAGTATATAGCTAAACTAGCCCACTAACTTGCTATTTTTTAGTTATTTATTCCCTATTTATAAAAGACTAATAAATTTAATAAATAGTTATTTATTCCCTATTTATAAAAGACTAATAAATTTAATAAATAGTTATTTATTCCCTATTTATAAAAGACTAATAAATTTAATAAATAGACTATTTACTTTATTAATTATTTTTAAGCTAATTACTTGCCTTTAAAGATTATAAAAAACCATATTTATTTACCTAATTAAAAAATTAGCTATACTTTACAAAATTAAAATATTAAAAAATTCCTATTTCTAGTTAAGCAGGTAAATTTTCAAGTTTTACCTAACTTTATTAACTATATTTATTAATATTTAAATTCTTAGGCTAGCTTTACTAATCCTATAAAATTACTAGGCTAAAGTTCTTGCTTTATATTGGTTTCTTTTTATTAATTTAAAAAAAGACCTTTTTATTTAATAAACTTAATATTAAAAAAGTAAGCTAGTAAAAAAAGCTTTAGTAAAGTTAATTAATTAAAATACTAACCTTTTAATATTAAGGATTAAGCTTTAATACTAGTTTAAAAAACCTTAATTAATCTTTAAAATCCTCTTACTATTAAAAAGCCTTAATTTAATAAAATCCTACTTTTTTTACCTAACCTTAATACTTATTTACTAAGCTTTTTATTTCTAGTACTACTTTAAAATTAAGCCTAAAGGTTTTTAATACTTTTTTATAATAAAATAATAAGGTTTAAGCTATCCCTAAACCCTAGAAGGCTTTTAAAGTTTAAAACTAGAAAACTAAATTTAGTAATTCTCCTTTTATTATATAACCTTAATCCTACTACTTTAATATTAGCCCTTATTTATACTATTTTTAAAGAAGTTAAAAGTTTAGCTTTACAAGCTATTTATAAAGTTATTCTTTGAATAATATAGCTTTAAGTTTTACAAGTAGTTCTAGTATAATTACTACTATTACTAAAAGACCTATTAAAAGACCTATTGAGCCTGGTCTTGGCAAAGTTCTTTAAGTATTAAAATAAAATTATCTTACTTTTAAAGCTTTATAGTAAGGTTAAACTATAGCTAATAAAAGGTTAAATTTAGTTAAATACTAGTTTGCCCTAGGCCTAACCCTAATAAAAATTTATATATATAAAATAATCCTAGAAACCAGGCACTAAACCCTACTATACTAACTTAGCTAGCTCTAGCTATATTATTAACTTTAAATACTACCCCTCTAGTTTAGCAAGCTCTAGTCTATAGGTATGGTTTCTATCCTAGTGGTCCTCCTGGTCCCCCTAGTAGCCCTTTTAATAGCCCTAGTAGTAATAGTAGTGGTTTCCCTAGTAGTCCTTCTAGTCCCCCTAGACCTTTATTTCCTAGACCTTCTAGCTAGTTTATAAATCCTTATAACAGTCAAGCTAGATTTAATAATTATTAAAAAATAAAAGAAATTAAATACTTCTAGACTAATATAGCTAATAATATTATTATTAAATAAATAGGTAATATAATATACTATAAGGATATTAATATTTTTATTAACTAAATTTATAATATTATAGCTATAAAGGGAAAATTAATAATTAAAGCTAATATTTAAGCCTATTTTTATAATTTTACTTTAAACTAGTTTATAATATAGCTAGATAAACTTTAAAAAATAGCCTTATTAAATACTTTTAAAAAAGCTAGCTAGCTTTAGTCTTTAGCTACCTATTTTAAGCTAAATACTTAAGCTACCTTATAAAAGCTTAGTATTTTATTTTATAAGTATAAAAATATTAAATCTAGTAAAACTTTATAGTTATTCATATAAAAAATTATTTACTATTACCATGCTATTAATATTAATTAGCCTTTTAATTAAATAACTATAATTTTTAATTATTTTAACTTAAACCTTTAGCAAGATATTTTCATGCCTAATTATAATATAACTATAGCTTTATTTATAAAAAAACTAAAATAATATTAATATATCTAGTAAAATATTTTTATAAAGTATAATAAAAAAAAAGTAGCTAAAAATAATAGTTTTAAAAATTCTAGTCCCTAAAATAATTAAGAATATTTTTTAAACTCTATAGCTAACTAATATACAAGTTTTATTATTACTAGTTTATATTACTAGCCTGTTTACTAGCTAAATAGTTTCCCTAGTTTATATTATTAAACCCTAGTATAGCTATAGCAAGCCTACTAGTTCTTTTAATTAAACTTATTATACTATTTTTTAAACTTTAATTTAAATCTTTAATACTAACTAAATTTATAAAACTTATTAAATTACTAGTAATCCTAGTAATATAATTAAAATGCCTAGAATTTTAATAAAGTAATAAATTTTTTGAATAAAAATAAAAGGATTAACTAATAGCCTTAAAACTAATACTAATATAAAGCCTACTTTATTAATACTATTAATACTTTAAAAAACTTTACTTTCCTAGCCTAGTATTATAATTATAAAGCTAGTCCTATTACTTTTTATACTTTACAGGTCCTATTTACTTTTATACTAGCCTACTTTATTTAAGCTTTATTCTAGGTACTAGAACTTATTATTAAGTTTAGAAAGCAAGCTTTTATTACTAAAAAGAAAAAGCCTTAAAAAATAATACCTTTACTATTAATAGTTACTTTATTTGAGTTAAGCCTATAATTATAGTTACTATTTATAAGTTTTATAAAGCTAAACTTTCTTTAAAAAATACTATATATTATTACCTTTTTAAATACCCTAGTTTTATTTTTATTAATTCCCTAAATTAATTACTAGTAGTATTTTTATTAGCCTTAAAAAGTTAAAATTATTGCCTTTACTATCTAGTATAAAATTATTATTAAATTTAATTATTTTAAAAACTCTTTTTTACTTTAAACTTAAAGAAGTATTATTACTAAAGCTAGTATTAATATTATAAAAAGCTATATTAGAGTTTATTTAAATACTAGTTACTTAATAATAGTTAAGAACTTTATATTTTTTAAAGCTATACCTAGAGTTAAGGTTAAATAAATTAAATTCCTAGTTTTTATTAAGGGTATTAATTCTTATTATTAAACTAACAAAATTACTTAATTTAATTTATACTTTCCTACTATTTTTAATTTTTACTTTTCTTTCCTATTTTTAAGCAAGAATACTTTACTATTTACTAAAATTAAAATACATACCTATTTTATTAATAATATAAAGCTAAACCTTTTTATTAAAACTAAAGTATTTATATATAAAGTTTTTAAATTTAATTTTAAAACTAGTATTATTTTTATTAGTTCCTATTAAACCCTTTTCTTTTTTTATTTATTATTAAGTAAAATTAATGTGGACCATTTC
>NW_027396921.1:0-47154 GCF_047715825.1 Aspergillus stella-maris | reverse complement strand
CTTTAGCAGCAAGGCGGCGAGGGAGGGAGGAAGGCAGGCACGTTTCGCAAGAGAATAAGGAAGATCCGCACTTTAAAACACTATATAAATCATGAAGATTAATGAAATAGCGGTCTGAATAGCTTCAAAACTAGGTCTCAAAGAGGTTAATAGATAATCCTTAATGTTGGTAGGATTTATGATGTATCAAAACATTCGTTGCCATAGTAATTTACTAGCACGTGGATGGTGTGGTACATCTGTGTTCCTAGCGTCATTACTAGCGCGGCGAAGACTTTTGGTGCACACCTCCGTAACCGAAGCGAGACTTTCCGCCGAGACACAATCTTATCAGATCCTGGATCTCTGCCTTAGCGTCTTACTAGCGTATACCTGAAGAGCAAAACCCACTCGTATCGTCTGTATTGTCCTGTTTTGTATATTTCTGTGTACACCGAGGAGTGGGACGCTGGAACAGAACAAAACGAGCTGTTGAAACTTGAGTGAGAGCAAGGCAGGCAGGCGGATCCGTTCGGAGGACCTAGCGAGAAATCAGATCATCAGGCACATGATGATGAAATTAACGGTCCGACTCCGATAAGACCGACTCTCTTTCACCTTGGTCATTAACTGATTGATTTACCCCTCCATACTACATCACCCCTCACTCAATTACTTCAATTGCTTCCTCATCACTTGATCTGAAGCTCGAACTCTACATTATCCAGAGCAGCAATAATGTACTCCAAATTCTGGCCAGCTGGTGGCCTCCCGGGCAGACTGCACCACTACGTACGTCGCACCGCACCCCTCCATATTATTCTCCCTCCAACCATAGGACCTCAACCACAAGAATAACCACCGACTAACAAAATCCCATAGACCGAAACCCTCGTAACATTCGAATTCACCACATCACCAACCCCAAAACCCCACTCCCTCCTCTTCGTCGGCGGACTCGGCGACGGCCTCGCAACAACCTCCTACATGGCTGATCTCGCACACTCCCTCCAAAACACAGACTGGTCGCTCTTCACACTAAACCTCACATCCTCATATTCCGCATGGGGATTAGGCCATCTTGATCGCGACACGGACGAGATCGCGTTGTGTCTGAAGTATATTCGCGATTATAAGAGTGGGAAGTTTAGTAATGAGGGGAGTACGACGACTGCTATTAAGGAGAAGATTCTTGGAGCGGGAGGGGAGAAGAAAGATGGCAAGAAGGAAGAAGGCAAAATTGTTCTAATGGGCCATTCGACAGGATCCCAATGCGTGATCCACTACCTCACTCAACCGAACCCATTTAACACCAAGAAGGCCTTCGATTCAGATCTGGAACATACGATTCGTCCTAAACTAGACGGCGCAATAATGCAGGCTCCTGTGTCTGACCGCGAAGCAATCCAGTATGTCCTTTCTACAGGCTGGATGGGCCGTACAAGCGAGCAGGTGAAAGAAATCTATAACGAGATTGAGAAAATCGCGCGCGAGGAAGTGGGCAAGAACCCGGACCCTGATCACGACGTCCTTCTTCCTCTGCATTTGACGGGGGTGATTGGGTACCCGGGTAACGTCCCCCTCTCAGCACGCCGATTCCTGAGCCTTGTATCCCCCGATTCACCTTCGAGACCAGGCGAAGATGATCTCTTCTCTTCGGATCTAGGCGAGGACCAACTTGTGCAGACGTTCGGAAAGATCAGGGATAGTGAGTTGCTTGTTAAGGGCGGCAAGTTGATGGTCCTTATGTCTGGGTCTGATCAGGCTGTGCCGGGATGGGTTGATAAGGAGGCTGTGCTCAACAGGTGGAGGGGTGTCGTTGATAAGCATTCGAAGCAGGATGAGGAGATTTGGGATGGGGAGGGGAGTGGGCTTGTTCCGAATGCTTCGCATGCGCTGAGTAATGATGATCAGGCGGAGCCGAGGAAGGACCTTGTGAAGAGGGTTATGGGGTATTTGAGGGGTGTTGAGGGGCAGTAGATAGATACTGGATATCTGGATAGACTTACAGAGGGAATGAAAAATACATAGACTTCTCAAAATTCTTTTGTTCTATATAACAGTCTATTCTAGTAGATAGTCTAACAGTCTAGGAAACTCGTCTCTATAGCGTAAACAAATCGTAACATAACAAATCGTCAGAGTCGTCAAACATAGACATGATCTTTCAGACAGACTTTTGTCCGTCGCCTAGCCCGAGAACTAGAAAACAACCCCCTTACTCTGATCCTTACTCAACTTAATATCCTTAATAAGGAACATCCAAGCCAGCGCACTCGCCATAACCACCGTCCCAGCAAAGAGCATCTTCGTCTGCGTCTCTGCATAAGCATACGCAATCGCATTCCGTACCGGCGAGCCCATCGGGTAACTCAGCTGCGTATCAAGCGACTCGTATATAACCCTCCAGTCTGCCTTGGCCGACTCAGGAAGAAGCCGCTTCAATGCGCGCGGTAATGTATTCGTCCAAATAGCGCCGGAGATACTACTACCCACTGCACCGCCCATGGAGCCGAAGACGCCGAGGAAGGCAAGTGCGGATGCGATGTTATTGTGGTCTGAGGCTGCGGAGACGGCGACTTGCTGGCAGGATATCATTGTGCTTCCGCCGAAGGCGATGAGGACTTGGCACATGATAAGGTATCCGACGGACCAGCCGGGTTGGCGGAAGTAGATCATTAGGCTGACGCCCACGATGTAGAGGGGGACAGCCCACAGAAGAAGCCAGCGGAAGCGGGAGGTCTTTTTGATGAGGAAACCGACGGCGAGGAGCCAGATGCCGGAGATGACGTTGAAAATGCTGTTGATGTATCCCGCTGTTGAAATACTGGTTCCGTAGACGACTTGAAGGTAGGAGGTGTAGTACTCGTTCCAGCAGTAGTAGGCGATTTGGTAGGATGCTCCTAGCAGACAGGCTCCGAGGACTGTTCTGGAGGCGAGAAGTTCCCAGGGGAGGAAGGGGACTGGCGCGATGAAGCGCTCTGCTAGGACGAAGCCGACTAGGCAGGTGATGCCGGCGGCGAGCATGGCGATGATGTAGGTATCGGTCCATTCGTCCGCTCTGGAACCGGCAATGGTGAATGGTAGGAGGAAGAGGACCAAACCAGTGGCGAGAAGAAAGACGCCGAGGACTAAGAAGGGTTAGTGAAATCGGGGCAATAAAACGGTAGAACTTACGGTCCAGTTCAATAGCGTAAAAGACGATGCTCTGCACAAAGGTCCTGCCGCTGCGCTCTTTCTTCGGTAAAAGGCCTTGCTGCTTTGCCTTGTAGCGGTTGTACTGGAGTAAACCGAACATGGGCAGAGCAACCATAGGAAGGATGATAGCAAAGCTGCCGTATGCCCATCGCCAGTTGTACGCGTAGAAGCGCTCTGAGGCAGCTGATCCCGCAAATGCGGTGATGATATAGGGCGATGACGTGAAGGCGTAGGCAAGGCCTCGATCGCGCAAGGAAGATGTATCGGCTGTGATGACGTCGATGCTAAAGATCATACCAGCAAAGCCGATGGTGTAGAACACCTGCGAAATGCAGTACGTTGTGATGCCCGTGCATGTTGCAGACAGAACCAACCCCAGAGTTGCAAAAGCAACCATGATCAAGAAGCCAATGGACCGGTCCCAAACGTTCAATATCTTCGCGAGGGGCATGTAGGTTGCGGAGGACATGACGCTGGAGACGATGTATATAACGGGGATCAAGGAATGCGATTCGAAGCCGCTGGTCACGAAGGCTGACAGGTTGCTAGTTATCGAGGATTGAAATGCGTTCACGAAGTACAGCAGGAACATCCTATGGCGCGCAGTGGTCAGTTCGTGTTCTTCAAGCGCATACTATCGAGTACTCACAGGATGTAGGCTGTCACCAGAGACTCCTTCGACCAGGCCATAGTGATAGCCTCGGCTTGTTTGACTCCATCTTGAGCTGCCTCCGGATCCTCAGGAAGCGGCTGCTCTCTGCTGGGCCTGGGAGTGTCCCCTAGCAGAGGGGTGTCCTCGGAATGTGACGAAGAGGGTCTCTTCAGCGCCGACATTGCGACATTGATTGATAACTCAACTGTGGATTTGGGGGTGATTTATGACGGACAGGTCAATCAGATAGGCCAGGGACAAATGTTAGTGCGAAGAAAGATCAGATAACGCCGGACCAAGGCCACAGAAGAAAATGGAGAAGCCGTGCGGAGAAAGAATTGGGAGAAAATTGGAGTTCCTTTTCTGGTTCCGGTGGCTGTATGTATAACAATACAGTGTAATTAATCAATACGGCCCCACGTGCCATGTATCTTTCCTTGTCTATTTGACGACTCTTCTTCTCTAAACATCTTAACGTGCAGCGATGTCGGCAGAACACTCAGCCCATCTCGGGTTCTCTCATCCACACCCACTACCCTTGATGATCACTACTGGTTGAAACCAAAGTAGTCAACTTACGTAACCGCCAATCCCTGTCACAACGCTTGACGCGCAGGTCTAACGCAGCGAGATGCTTCAACCCGAGTGGGCTGCCCACCAGGCCACGGTGGACCGCAGGTTCTGCCTGTGGACCTGACATCTTCTAGTGCATTGTCAGAACTCAATAAATTGAAGCGATTCCCAGCCGAGCACTTGGCGGCGACCTTCACTGGCAGTTTCAAGCTGTGCCAATACTGCCAAGCTCATGCTGCAGCGTGCCATTCAGTATGAAGCTCATTCAGAATATGGCGGGTTTCCCCCGCCTGCTGCTGGCCGGCAATCCTTCGAAAATCGACCTTGGCATGCTGGCAGTTGCTACTGTGAGCTCGATAGCGTCTGGTGTTCCTTTTCCGATCATCGGTATCCTGTTCGGTCAACTTCTCGACGATTTCAACGCGGCGACATGTAAGGAGAACGGCGGCTCCTCCTCTTCCGACTCTGGCGACCAAGCAAGCATCAACTCCAAAATCCTGATTATCGTGTACCTGGCGATCGCCCAGTTCGTCTTGATCTACATTCACCTTTCGTTCTGGACCCTGAACGGCGCTCGATTGGCCCAGCGACTCCGAGAATCCTATCTACAAAACTTACTTCGCCAAGAGCCGTCATATTTCGACGATCTTCCGCCAGGCGAAGTCGCCTCACGCCTCAATGGTGACATTCAAACTATCCGTTCGGGTACATCCGAGAAGGTTGGAATATGTCTTGCCAGCTTTTCCTTTTTCGTCACCGCATACATTGTTGCGTTCATCAAGGACACCAAGCTCGCAGGAATGTTGGTTTCTCTGATTCCAGCCTACTTCCTCATGTCATTCGTCGGTAGCCACTACATCGAGAAATACTCCGGTCTCATGTCCGAACACGCCGCGACTGCTGCTTCGATTGCATCCGAGGCGCTCTCAAATTTTACCGTCGTACAGGCTTTTGGTGCGAATGCCCGACTGGAGGAAAAGTTCTCCAAGGCACTCAAGTCGTCAGAGCGCGAGGGATTGAAGAAGGCGACAGCAGTGGGTATTCAATCTGGAGTTCTGTACTTCGTCGCTTATTCTGCAAACGGTTTGGCGTTCTGGGAGGGTAGCAGGCAGGTCGCCGCTGCTGTGAACGATGCGTCGAGTGGCATCACTGTCGGTGCTGCCTTTACAGTCATCTTTATCCTGGTCGAAGGTTAGTACTTAAAAATCGGTTATGACATTATGGTTACTAACGAAGACAGCGACTTTGCTCCTGAGCCAAGTCGCGCCGTTTCTTCACCTCTTCGTGGCAGGCGTTGCCTCTTACGAAAAGCTGCGCGCGGACATTGACCGTCAACCGCTGATCAACGGAACTTCCGTTGATGGTGTTCGCCTTTCCCAAGCCGAGGGAGGGTTCGAGTTTGAGAACGTATCTTTCACCTACCCCTCGCGACCAGAAATCACCGTCCTCGACAAGATTAGCCTCAGCATTCCCGCCAAGAAACACACTGCCCTCGTTGGCCTTTCAGGAAGTGGCAAGTCGACCATTGCTGGCCTGGTTACCAGATTATATGACCCTACAGAAGGCCGTATACTTTTCGATGGTCATGATACTCGTGATGTTAACGTTCGGGATTTGAGAGGATTCCTCAGTTTGGTCCAGCAGGAACCTTCTCTTTTGGACAGATCTCTCTTGGAGAACATCGCACACGGTTTGGTCAACTCGAGCAACCCTAACCACAGGCATCTGCAACCGTTCCTCCTTAGCTCTGATCTTGCCGATATAGCACTTGAGATCAGAAAAGGAAAGAGTCTGATGGAAGTTGCTGAACAGAAAGGACCGGAGTTCGTCGAAATTGTCGACCTGGTCGAGAAAGCTGCTACCCTTGCTGATGCGCACACCTTCGTTTCTGCTTTGCAGCACGGATACGGTACGGTCGTTGGATCTAGTGGACGTCTCATCAGTGGTGGTCAAAAGCAAAGAATCTCCCTCGCCAGAGCTCTCGTCAAGGACCCCGCCGTGCTCATCTTGGACGAAGCCACTGCTTCTCTGGATTCTCGGAGTGAGCAGCGTATCCAACGCGCCATTGCAAACATCACTAGCGGAAGAACTATCATCACCATCGCCCATCGTCTTTCGACTATCACCAGTGCTGACAACATTATCGTCATGCACAAGGGTCACATCATGGAGGAGGGTGATCATGCAACACTTATGGCAAAGAACGGTTCATATGCTGAACTGGTCAACCTGCAAACCCTTAGCTCCGACAAGAACGGATCAACCGCCAGTGTCAACAGCACCAGCAACACGGATCAGGTTTCCCTGACAGAGGTTGATGAGAGAAGCAGTCTCTCGAATGATGGCCTTGCGGAAATTGACGAGAAGCAGCCCACAACGCACGAGACTCCGGTCGAAGCACCTGAGGAATCTGATGAGCCCGAGACACCAAACAAGACCCTGTGGGCTCTTGTCAAGGGTTACGCACCTGCCGTGAGGCCACACTTAATTATGATTGTTCTCGCTCTCCTTGGCTCAATTATCGTCGGTGGTGCCTTTTCTGGAGAGGCTGTGATTTTCGGGAAGACTGTCGGAAGTCTGAACCCGTGCAACAGCGCGGATAGCATTCGGTCCAAGGGTGACTTCTTTGGTCTCATGTTCTTCGTGCTTGCCATCATCGAGTTCTTTGGGAACATCGCTAGCTGGACTGGGTTCGGATGGGTCTCTGAGAAAGTCGTCTACACTGTTCGAGTCTTGTCGTTCCGGTCTATGATGGAGCAGGATCTCCAGTGGCACCAGTCAAGCGGCCGAACGCCTCCTCTGCTTCTTTCGTACCTGACAAGAGATGGTAACGCTTTGGCTGGTCTGAGTGGTTCTGTCATTGGCACGCTGTTCTCAATTACCGTCAACCTCATCGCCGCCATCATCTTGACTCACATCATTGCTTGGAGAATTGCTCTGGTCTGCTTGGCCCTCGTACCACTTTTGCTTGGTGCCGGTCTCATGGAGCTTCACGTTCTCGGCAAGTTTGAAGAGCGTCACGAGAACGCTTACACCAAATCGGTCGACATTGGTGTTGAGGCGATCACTTCTATCAAGACAGTCGCATCGCTTTCCCTGGAAGAAGAGACACTGAGAACCTACCAGCGATCGCTGAAGGGACCTCGGAAGGAGACACTCGCAGTTACTTTGCAAGCAAGTCTTTGGCAGGCTATGACCTACTTCTTGGGTAATCTTGTCAACGCCTTGGCCTACTGGTGGGGTTCCAAGCAGATTCTGGCAGGCAACTATGATCAAACGCAATTCCTGATTGTTGTCTTTTCTCTTCTTGTCAGTGCGCTCCTGTGGAGTCAAATGTTCGCTCTCGCACCTGAACTTTCGGCCGCCCGAGCTGCGATGGCTCGGTTGCTCGGTCTCATTGAGATTGGCTCAGACAAGATGCAAGGACACGTCCGTCCTCTTGAGCTGCCTGAACCTTCAGAGAAGGATGCTGAGGCCACTGCCGAAACAACCCCAGCACAGACCGACAGCAAGGCCTCAAGCGTTCAGCTCCGCGACGTACACTTCTCATACCCTGCCCGACCAGACATCAAGGTGCTCAACGGACTCACCGTTGACATCAAGCCTGGCAAGTTCTGCGCCCTCGTCGGCCCTAGTGGTGCCGGTAAATCCACAATCATCTCCCTAGTCGAACGCCTCTACACACCTCAATCTGGCTCCATACTCGTCGACGGCAACGACATCACCAAACACCGCGACGTGAACTTCCGCAACTCCATCGCCCTCGTACCCCAAGAAAGCGTTCTCTTTGAAGGAACAATCAAGTTCAACATCAGCCTTGGCGCCCGACCCGGCACCGAAGTCTCTCAAGCCGATATCGAAGAAGCCTGCAAGCTCGCCAACATCCACGACGTCATCACGGCCCTGCCAGACGGCTACGACACGCTCTGCGGCCCCAACGGAAGCCAGTTCTCCGGAGGCCAGAAGCAGCGCCTTTCTATCGCTCGCGCACTCGTCCGCAAACCCAAGCTCCTGATTCTCGACGAGTCAACCAGTGCGCTTGACGCCGAGTCTGAGAAGTTACTCCAAGAAGGCCTTGAACGCGCTGCAAGGGGCATCACAGTCATTGCGATCGCGCATCGTCTGCACACCATCAAGAAGGCAGATGTCATCTACTTGATTGATGGCGGTCGGTGCGAAGACCATGGCACGCACGATGAACTCCTGGCACGGTCGGAGAGTTATCGTGCTAATGTCATGCACCAGACGGTGGCTACTTAGCGGTTTCTTCTGGTTTCTTTTCTTGTTTTCTTCGAAAAATTATACCGATAGACTATTATTTATATACATATAATTATTATAGATGGTGTTGGATTGATATTGCTTCTTTCTCACTCTACTTGGTATGTTGGTGACCATAGCATTTGGTATCGTGCATAGTAAACGTCGCTCACACTGCCTTCACCTCCCTCGCAAAGGTCTTACCACGAAGATCTACGTGCTGACTTGTGTGTCTAAGCCTAGATCTAGCCTGACCTCAAGACCCAACCGAGCTAGACTACATCTGACGGTCGTCGTAACCAGAGTGCTGCGCCTCCTTGCACTGCAAATTTAGGACAGGCCAGGAAGCATCGGATCCTGTGGGACTCTACTTAGATGTCCGCGTACACCAATCCGCACTCCGTAAATCCTATGGAACTACCCGCACCCTGCAGCTTAAAGATCGTTCTGCAAGTGCTCGCAGACTAGATCATCAGCTTAAGCAAGCAAAGGAGAGAGAAGGAGGCATATGTAGCCCGAGTGACAACGCGTGCAAATCCACGATGCACCACAGTTTAGGATCTACCAGGGCGCATCTGAACTCGACAGCCAAGGGATTGACTCGAGACTAGGTCTGGGTCTCTGAGTCCGTCATTCGCTCACGGTGTTGTACTGCAGAAAGATCGCGTATCTCAGCCACCTGCAGGTCAAGAATTCCTCGCATACACTGCTTTTTTAGATCTGGTGGGACATGGGCATGATTATGCCATGAAACAGTCAAAGTCAAAGTCAAAGTCAGCTGGAAGCTGGAATGGGTCGGAATTCGGGCTGTTAGAGTGCTAGAAGGTGGACGTGGGAGATTCCTAAGCCACGCTGCACTGCAAATTTAGGGCTGGCTAGGGGGCGTCTGACTCTGAGTTCCAGTCTGATTTGTCTACGAAGAACACCAAAAGACCCGTGAAGAGGTGGAATAGGTTTAGTCTACCCAGCAGGGGAAACAAGCTGATATCAGCACACTGCGATTTTAGGGTAAAGGGGGAGTTTTCTGGCCTCCTGGGCGTGAAACTTGAAAGTTGCGCAGCCACACTGCACTGCATTCTTAGGGGTTGAGAGGCGTGGGTGGAATGTATGAGAGCTATGATTGAACTCGGGCTAACTAACTGATCATTACTTTGAGTGACTGCTGAGATTGGATGTCTACAAATCTCTTGTTTGGCTCAGTCCAGTGAACGTTCTGCCTGACTCATGGTATCTCCTTAACATACAAGCAATGTTTTTTAATACAGTACCTTAAATGGAATAGGGCGGAATAGGGCGAACTTGCTAAGACAGGACTCAAGTATTTAAGTGTCGCTTAACACCACAACAGTACAAACTCAGCAACACCCGTATGAAATAGACCGTCGGGAATCACCATCTTCAATTGCGTAGGCCGCGAACGAGAACAGAAAGAGAGGCGGTGGCTGCTGAGGGGTCTGCACAGCACCAAGCCAAAGTTGTACTGCAATTTTAGGGGGCCAACAAAAAGCGGCCAGGTCTGTTCAGCTTGGTTGAATGGGATTGAGTAGACTAGAGTTTTGGTAGTTTTATTTGATTGTTGACCAGGGCTTGTGACGCCCAGGCTATGCTGGAGATTTTTTACGATTAGTATGTAGGGGACTCTGACATTGACTGTCAGGTATACTGGCTCTTTGTGGTTTCAACGACTCCTACCCGGAACCCATATCTAGGACCATGTCTAATAGTGTGAGATGGCTTTGGTATGGTGCTTACATTTTAGACAAGAGATGCATTCTTATGGCCATCGGCAGGTTTACTACCACCAGTAGGCACTAGTCTTGTGTCGGCCACTGACTGCACTGTATGCCAAAGCAAGGTAGGACAAGTATTCAAGATATACAACGCCCTCAATCTGGTGTGACACAGAACTGCATTTTTAGGGTCCTAGAGAGGGAATGAATGAGATTAATTAGAGGGCTTTCATGTAGTTCGCTGTTGGGGACACTCCATGATGAGGTAGGTAGGTACTGGCCAGCATAATGAGGCCGGAGCTGGAATAAAATATTCTCTCTCAACAATCCATATTATAAAAAGAGGGATTTGTCTAGGGAATCGTGGTTATGGCTGCCGAAGATCAAGTCCACTGATAAACTCAACTATCTTATTCGAAAACCTTGTACCGATTCAACTAGACTTACACTACGATCTACCTAGACGACGAAGGACATAGCGAGGCGAAGAGGTATATAGGTCAAGTAAAGCGTCATGATATCCTGTTTAGGCCACATCAATTCGAGGCAAAAGCACAGACCAGCGGCCTCCACTGCATTTTAAGGGCTGGCAAGGAAGCGTCGAGTCCCTAAAGGCTGCTCAATGCCCATCGCGTCACGAGTCACGAGTCTCACTGCCCAGCCTGGGTGGCAAATGCTAAGCCACGATGCACTGCAATTTTAGTGTGCAGGAGAGAAAGAAGCCCGGCATACCTGCTTGCTCGTCACTCAAGAGCCTTCAGCCTTGTCGCTCTGTCTGATAAAAAACTCTATCGATATCACTGCGAAATTAGGGTAGACGAGGCCTTGATCAGCTAGAGAACTTTCGGAAAAGTGATCGAGCCTGATGGTAAAAGCAAGTTTCAGCCTTGCATGCCCAGATCAATCGTCACCCAATCGACCTGCTTCCCTCTGAGAACAAGCCTATTAGATCAGTTTTAGAAGCGCCTGCCCAGAGTCACTGAGAGCGAGTAGATTCACCCCTCACTGCATTTTTAGGGTACAGGAGGGGGTGAAGTCCTGTTCTGTTCAAGCTTGGCGCTCGTGAGCCTTGTCTTGTCTCTTTACGTTCTGATGGAGCAATTAGCCATGCTGTTGCTGTCATGGATCATACTGCAATAATATGAGTGTTGAAGAAATACATTGGTTGGTTCTGGTTTGATACCTAGTCCTGTTTGCCATCTCTACAAGCTCGAATTCGTGGAGCCGTCATCTGTCTACTGCATCTAGCGTAGGGGGATGTCGGACGCCTCGCGTGTTCTAAGCGCCAGCTTCACTCAGTCAGATTGCTCGTGAGCCAGTCGCTCAGCATTAACATGACCCTCTAGCGCTCTTAACACTGCAATTTTAGCCCCAGGGGCAAAGGAATTACGAACTCGGGAGATGCGGGTATTGAAGTCTTTCAGTTGGACCTGCATACTGTGGTTCCCTTGGAAAATCAAGCTAGGCTACTAACATCTGAATAGTCGTAGAAATGCTTTGTTCTCTTGATGTTAAGGCAGGTATGTCTTCCTTAAGAAGTTTATTAAAAGCAGTCAGTTCGCTTCAGAGGATAGATATAGAGGGACTGACCCCAGATAGCGCGTAGTTATACAGAGTAGGCAGGTTTGATCCAGATGGATAGCACGACACAGAAAAGATGCTCGAATCATTGCAATCTCCAGCCAGAATTGCCAAAATGGTATGTAAGAAACAAAATTGCGCTTGTCTTGCCATTTATAATCTGTCTAGCGGTGTCTTTTCTGTATTATCTAGAGACCGGTGAGAGAAGGAGACTAATATGACAAGCGTATCTATATCAAGGACGACACAACATTTACACCACACTACGCAAAAAGACCACAAGAATGTTAAAACAAAAGTAAAATCGAGTGACCGTCAACGAGAAACAAAAGTACAATCTCTCGCGGCTATATACCAATACCCTGGAGAATTGAAAAGGCTTCTCAGCCGACGGCCGATTCTACACTGCATTCTTAGGGCTAGCGAGAGAGAGAGAGAGAGAGAGCACATAGATCAGTCTACAACTTTACTAATACAAGAACTGGCATGCTCCGCCTCACTTTCCCTCAAAGTGAGGCTTCCAATTATCAGTGCCTTTCTGCCCACCCACCGCTTTCGGCAAAAGCGAAAGCGGTGGGTGGGCAGAAAGGCACTGATACGTGGCCACATGTGGTACTGCATCTTTAGGGCCTAAGGGAGGTGAATAGTAGAGGCTTGAGAATCGAAAATATCGAGGACGTTCAATTCATTAAGTTATATTGCATTTTTGCTCATGTGAGTCAGAGCCAGTATGTTTGGACAGTGTGTGAGAGAGAGGATAGAGATGCTTTGTATGGTTGTTATAGGTTTTCGGTCTGAAGCCTCAGTCGAGTAACAGTTGGTCGACTCAAACTTGCGAGAATAGAGATAGGAGACATATTTCATAGCAAGCACGTAGGATACGGTACCTACGGCTTAACATCTAAACCTCTATTTATTCACCTGTCAAAACCACGTCCCATATCAAGAGATCCACTGCCATCACCATCCAGACGGACAAGCAGGGCAGGGAATTGCCTGCGTCCAAGCAACACCGTCCATAGTTGGGATTAGCTTGACAAGTCAGAGTCCCCCGCACCGTTAGGGCTGATTATCGTATGTCATTATATCATCTACGGCTAACTTCCGGCCAAGAGTAATAAGAAAGTACGTCCGCACTGTATTATAGGGCCAGGCGGCGAGGGAAGGTGCGTCCAATTTATGGCTTTGACTTTATGGGGTGTACTTCGTACTTTGTTCCGGTTTACTGCACGTTTGGCATGCACTGCATTTTTTTGGGTCAAGGGAGAGGGACTCGTTAATGTTTAAAGTACTAAGGTTAATAAGCTTGCTGTACTAAGCTCGTTGAGATGCGCGACGTAGATAGACGGACTAATGGCGATAGGGAAGGGGATATGGTAGTCATTTGAGATCTCATGTATATACTCTACATTCCTCGCTACTTCATACACATATTAATATTGTAGGAAGAACAAGACACTCGTGTGCAAACCACATTTCCCAGCTACATAGAAAAGTACGCTTAGAAACCCATTGCAGACTTACTCGATTGCAGGAGGTTGGTGTGGTACTGCATTCCTAGGGTCCAGACGGGGCTTATTTGATAGACCAGTACTAACCTCACTGAAAGCCAGGACAGACTCAGAGCCCTTCAATCTAGAAAAAGTGTCACTCGCGTCGCGGGTCCCCATTATGTGAAAAGCGAGATCTCGCTGTCGAGTGTGAACGCTAGTCACTGCATTTTAGGGCCCGGAGGGGCTGATGGATGGAGGTCAGAGCTCATCTGTTCTAGAGGCCTCACTCAGACAGGGTGAAAAATGAGGTACGGACGAACGCCCAGTACCGCCCAACCGGTGGATTTACGCTAGTCACTGCATTTTTAGGATACAGCGGGATGGGCCATATGATGCTCTAATTTCGTAGGTGTGGTTGCCCGGCCGTGCCTTGTCTGCCTTGTGCTGCGCCTCCTGGTAGGTTAGGTATGTACGGACTAGTTAGGGCTACCTGCAGGAGTCTAACCTGTCGGGGCAAGGCTGTGCTTGCTTTTTGTGGTTGGAAGGACAGGGTCGCTCTTTCCTTCAAATCCTACCATTGAGTTGTTGTGCTTTGGGAAGGTGCGATGAGTCGCTCTTGCTGTTTAGGTGTGATTACCATCGTGCCTTCCTATTTTGATGGTTCATACCTATGACGGGCATAGGGAAGGTGCGATGGGTGGTTCCTGAATGTAAATAAAGAAGGAGCAGCTATAGGACTCGGGCGCTCATCACTGAGCCTGACATCCTGGCGGATACTAGCACAAGGCTATAAGGACGAATGCACATTGGAAAAGAGACAACAGCAAAAACAGACAAATGCTATATGGGAAACTAATAAACGCAATATAACAGTGACTATGGAATCCTCAATTCCTCAATTTCAATTTCACCACTCATGCAATCAAATCAAATCAATCAATCATACTCAAGCGTCCAGAACAACAAGCCCCTCTGGCGCCCCCACCAACTCCTCAACAACACTCACAAGCTCTCCAAGCACCTCATCAACGAATCCTTCATCCCGCTCACTACCAACAACACCAAATTGCAATTTACCCTCACGCACAAACGAGACAACCTTAATCGGGTATGCTGCATCGCCATGCGGATTCGAGATATCGACTTTGCAACTTGACCCGGCAAAGGGCATACTGTCGAAGTCTTCGTGGTCTTGGTGGTGGACCATTGAGTCGAAGAAGGCTTGCTCTGATCCAGAAAGCCAAGAAGTACAGCTCTTCGCGATCCGGCTGAAACCCAGGAAGTCGTGCGCTGCCGATTCGGCGCTTTGGGATTGTACGAACGACAATAGAGAGGAGACAGTCCAAGACTCTCGCGAGGCGAAGGGGACACGCAAAGGCGTGAATTGGTATGTCGGACCGACAATGTCCTCTGTATTATCGATGTGCTCGAGGATACGGCCTGATGTTACGCTGCCGAAGGTGATATCCTTCTTTTGCAGTCGCCGGGCGAGAAGGACGGCCCACGCAGCTGTGAGGAGAGAGGCAGTAGTGAATTCTTCGAAGGGCTGTGTGCTTGGTGTATCTGCTGTTTTGTGCTTGAAGACGCCCTTGTCCGAGGGGTTCGGCGGGGATGTCTTTCCGGGTAGAACGGAGAGGGAGGAGTCGGAGAGGAGGTTGCTCCAGTAGGCGATTGCCTTCTTTGAGGCAGGCTCGTCATGGATCTGTGCGATGTACGAGGGGAAGGGCTCGAAAGTTGTGATCCGGGCACCAGTGTAGAGGGTTTCGAGGTCGCGGAGGAGACGGGGGAGGGAGATACCGTCGTACTGCGCGTGGGAGAGGCGGAGGACAAGAGCGTGTTGGTTTTCGGCGCCTTGGATGTGGAAGAAGCTGAGGAAGGGTGAGCCGAGAGGTAGCGGTGATTCGATGTCTGCGGTGCAGAATTCCCGAACGTAGGTGTCGAGGTCTTTGTCTGCTTGGCCTCTGATGATGGGTGCTTCGAGCGCTTCGAGAATGACCTGAAGGAAGGTCGACTCGTGCTCGATAAAGACAGTCCGAAGAATATCATGGGCCTTAACTAGCTCGTTGCACGCGTGAAGCAGCTTCTCCCCGTCAACACCGTTGTTAAAGAACAACATGGTGTACTGAATCGAAGTACGGGGTGCGTTGACGGTCTGCTTGATGTCAAGCGCCTGCGTATCGGTGACAGGGCAGACATCCTTAATGGTCCAGCTGGAGCTATACAACTTGGGCCGTACAGCATCGGCCAAGAAGCTCTCCAAGTTCTGAGTAACAGCTCCAAGCGTCGAGAAGGCCTTGTATGCTTGCTTCTTCTGTCCCTTTGGACCTTGGCCGATCTTTAGTCGTTTCGCGGCGTCGCCAAGACGCATGTGTTGGAAGACATCGGCAACTGTCAAGCTATGGCCCTGTTCGCGCAGACCAGAGACGAGCTTCATGGCCAGGACGGAGTCACCTCCGAGACGGAAGAAGTTGTCATCGACGTCGATCTTCTCCTCAGCGAGCTTTAGGATACCCGCCCAAGCAGCCCTGAGGATGCTCTCTTGGGCTGTCAGCGACGTCTGCGCATTGACGGTCTTCCAAGCGGACTCGAAGCCTTCGCGGACTTGAAAGACAATTTGACGAGGAATGTTTGACGCGAGTTGGTTGAGAAGAGTGTGGTCGACCTGACCGGCGGCTGTGGGTATCTTGTCAACGACAATGTAGGTTGACGGAGCCATGTAGGCGGGAAGGTTGTCGCGGATGAACTTGTCCAGTTTCTTGAGGGCGAGAGCGAGGTCAACGGAGACATTGGCACTGATGGTAGCCTTGGTCTCTCCATGAACGATCTCATGCGCCTCAGGAATAAGGTTGATGCTGGGTTCTCCAGAGGGTTGCTCAACGACGACAATCAACTCAGGCTCCTCAGACGGAGCTTGAGATACAGCTGCCGCGGCGAGAATATTTGGAGGAAGTTGCTTGGCGACCTGGGCTTCAAGGTCTGCGATGTCGACTGCGTGACCTTGAACTCCGACAACGTTCTCCTTTCGACCCACAAAGATTAAACTGCCGTCTTCGCGCAGCTGAACCATATCACCTGTTGATTGCACCTTACCAGTACGACCAGCAACATTTGAACCACCAGAAACAAGCCAGGCAGGAGACTCAACAGTCTCCCCTAAGAGCACAGCTCCCTCAAGCCAGAGCTCACCGACACAGCCGATAGGCGCGAGTCTAGAGGAGTTACGGGCATCGCACACCCACGGGACAGCAACAGGAGGGTAAGCCGCTCCCTGCTTAATAGCAGCATCTGCGCGAAGCTTACCAGACTCATCAGCGCTCAACGGAGGCGTCTGATTCCACTCCCAAATCTGGTTAAGTTCAACCTCAGGCACACAAGAGATCTCCCCAATACGTCCAGAAAGATCTTTCATCAATTGCTTACAAGCAGTCTCAACCTGCGCAAGAATACGCTGCATCTGCGTAACCTCAACAAGACCCGTATCAAAGCTAGCGCAGATCCTGAATCCACCCTTTTGAATACCACAGCCCAGCATGACAGGGTACGGGTTGAAGTGCAGGGCTTCGCGGACGACGTCTCCGACTGAGAAACCGAGTTCGCCGCCGACGTATTCGGGGTCTGGTTGGATGACTAGACCCGTACCGGTTTCGCATGCATGCTGGGCGTCTTGGCTGACTTTTCGGATGTTTTGCATGCCCATGTGTTGGTATGGGGTGCGCGAGAGCATGGCCTTTTGGACGCTCTGCAAGTAAGCCTCGACGGAGCTTGTTCGGGAGACGTGGACTCGGACTGGGACAGTGGCGATCAAAGGACCGATGATGCCTTCAACACCGGGAAGGGCAATGTCACGGCCCATGAGGGTCTCACCAAAGACTATATCGTCGCTCCCGGTGTACTGTGAAGCGACCAGCGCCCACGCACCACGGATCAGCGTTGCCATGGTAAACGGTGATCCAGAAGCAATCTCAACGTTGATATGCCGCTCGACCATACCATTGGGAATAGGAAGGTAATCTCGAGACGGCAGACGAGGGAACTGAGGCCCAACAGCCCCTCTAAGTTCGCGGCGCCAGAACTCTTCCATGGCAGTCTCATCAGTGTCACGAACATATTTGACGAACTCGCGCATCTGAGACTGGATCTCGAGAGGCTGCTTCTGGAGCGCGTTGCTGACTTGCTGGAGAACGATTGGCTCCGACCAGCCGTCATAGACGACGTGGTGGATTGTCCAGACCATGTAGCGCTTGCCGTCTGGGTTTTCGATTATGGCGTATCGCGCTAGACTCTCGCCGAGATCCATCTTCTCGTCTTTGTCGATCTTCAAATATTGCTCTAGATCGGTGGCGTGCTTCCAGGTGATGTTCTCCTTGAGAACGACTTGTTGGAGACCGGGCTCGGATATTTGAGCGACGCGGGTGCGCAGGATAGGGCTGGCTGCGACGACGTCCTCCCAGGCGCTCTTCCAGGAGTCGATGTCGATGTGGGAGGGAATGGTTGCGACTCGCTGGGCGACGTACGCAATGACGGCCTTGAGGGAGAATGTGAAGAGGGACTCTTGGGTTGGAGTGCATGGGTAAATGTCCTCGACTGCCGAAGGCTGAGTTCCACATGCTTCAGCTGCTTCGAGGGTCGCGCTCTCAACTGCCTGGGCGATCATCGAGAATGGGAGCGTCTCTGTTCGTGCTTCTGAATCAACGACCTTGACGACGGCCGCCATGTCTGCGAGAACAGGGGTGTTGAACGTATTGCCGACGGTGAGTTCAAGTCCGTGAGTCCGAGAGATAGAGACGAGCTTCATCGCCGTGACAGAGTCACCTCCCAGGGCAAAGAAGTTATCATCAGGTCGGATGGACTCCGGCTCCCGCTTCAATGTCTCAGCCCATGCTCGTCGCAGTTGTCGCTCAAGCTCGCTTAGCTCTCCGGTGTGGTTGCTGCTGCTTGCACCTTGGTCCAGGTCTCGCAAGTCCAACTTGGCACCGAGTGCTCTGAGCAGCTTGCGATCGGTCTTGCCGGAGATCAAGACGGGCATGTAGTTGACGGGGATGTACGCAGTCGGGATCATGTATCGTGGCAAAACGGTAGCCGCGTCCTTGTCGGCAGCGGAGATGATCTGCCGCAGCTCTTCAGAGAGTTCAACAGCCTGCAGCTCGGCGCCATCCTCCTTCTTCGTGGATTGTACCGACACGAACGCTACCAACGTAGGCTGACCGTGCGAGACGATAACTTCGGCAATGATGCTAAGATCGGAGGGGAGTCTGTCACGAAGCTGACTCTCAATCTCACCAAGCTCGACACGCTGTCCACGCAACTTGACTTGGGTGTCCTTCCGACCAACGAAAACGATACCTCCAGAGCCATCTGGGTCATATTTGCCAAGGTCTCCGGTCTTGTAGAGACGTCCGCGACGGCCGGGATAACCCTTGTGACCTGCAACAAGCCACGCCGGGTCCTCGATGAAAGCGGCCGCTGTCTTCTCGGGATCGTTCAAGTAGCCTTGTCCGACAATCGGTCCTTCAACGAGCAATTCACCAACAGCACCGACGGGCACAAGGGCTTCGTGATCGTTGGGGTCTGTGATCCACATCGCCGCTCCATTACCCTTTCCGATGGAGATATAGTCTCTGCCCGTCGCGGCATTCCCGTTCACTGTACACCCAATCGTGCATTCGCAAGGACCGTAACCGATGATAATTCTGGCGAGCTTTCCCCAGACAGTACAGTCTCGTGCTGAGACAGCCTCACCGCCAAGACCAAGCCCCTCTAGCGACTCAATGACGTCCGTGTCGAGAATTCGTGCGACGGAGGGGGTGAGACCAGCGTAGTTCACTCGCATATTGCGGATCACTCCGTTAATGTCGTTCATTCTGTCCTCGTCGGAGGGGATACAGAGACATCCTCCGTTACCAAGCGTCAGTAGCATACTATCAATACTGACGTCGAAGGCGTAGGATGCGAAATCGAGAACCCGAGAGTTTTCTGTGTAGCCGACCTCTGCGGCTCGAGGGATAGCGCTGCTGGTATAAGTTTCGTGGGAGAGCTTGACACCCTTTGGCGTTCCTGTACTGCCCGATGTGAAAATCATGTACATGAGCACATCCGAGGGCACCGATTCCAATTCAGGGATGTTCTCGAGTTTCGAGGGGTCGGTGAATGTTTCTTCCCCTACGACGAAGGGTGTACTCTCTGGCATAATCTCTGTGGCCAGTTCGCGCTGCTTAGTAGATGCCAGCATCATCTTGGCACCGACTTGCTGCGCGACATTCTGGAGTCGCGCGAGCGGAAGCGTCGGGTCCATGAGGACGAATGTCGCTCCTGCTTTCATCACTCCGAGTACCGCAGCGATTGTCCATCGGGACTTTTCGAAGCACACTGGAAGGACGTCGCGGTGCTGCACGCCTAGTTCCCTGAGCGAGAACGCGACAAATGAGGAATATGTCTCGACTTGTCCGTATGTCAAGCTTCCGTCCCAGGAGCAGATCGCCTCTTTCTCAGGGAATTTCCGCGATTGCTTGGAAATCATCTCATGCATGCAAAATCGGTAGGTCGGCGGCAGGTCGTAGTTCCAGGCCCATAAGCTGTCTAGATCGAAGTCGGTTGGCCGCAAGTAAAAGGTCTGGATGAGCGATTGTGGGCTTGCGGTGGACAGTTTGACAACGTCGACAAAGGTCTCGATATAGCGGGCTACGGTATACGGAAGCATATTCGCGGTATGCCATCGCGGACGGATGTCGAGTTGCGCATTGTCGAAGCTTACTTCTAGGTGGAGGACGTCCTTCTCTCATTAGCAAGGGCCAGCCAGCGGGTTCGCGCAACTCACCTCGTCTTTCGCCTCCTGTGACAAAGATCCAGTGCTCAGAATAAGAGATGCAGGATTTGGTGTTTCTGATGTTCCTGTCGCAAGGTAGACAGCGATTTCAGCTGCCGCGTCCGCAACACTGCTCTGCAAACCAATCCTCAGCTCGTCCACCGCAAGACGCCTCGCGGTCTCGGTCCCGCGCTGATCCCCGCGCCCCTCATACGCCCATTCATAGCTAATCTGGCTGTTTTCCTGTGTTCGCAAAAGCGCAATGTACCAACCCAAGAGGATAATCTCTTCTCTCAGGCCAGTCGGGGTATTTTGTTCAGATGCGACACCGACGATCTTGAAGCTCCTGGCGCTGTCGCCATTGGGCTGATCGAGGAAGTCCTCGACCTGGATGGACCCCATGTTGCTGCAGCCCAGCGATTGTGGTCAGTTCGCTGCAGCCTTGCTTGTGCTTCACGCAGCACGTCGGGCGAGAACAGTGGGCTCGTGTTATATAAGGGCGTCGCCAAGTGACGCAGTGGCATGAGAATGGGAACATTTCGGCCATTGAGAGTTGAAGAGCCCGAGATCGGGTCGAGTGGGATGTGGACCTACAGTGGACTGGCAGAGAAGTGTCAATGGACAGTGGCAGTGGGCAGAAGACGGACTGAACACCCACACTAGCTCGTGCCTTGTCTGCTTGAATATATTCTTCGCGTAATCGCATGGGGGCATTACCAATATTACTAGTGTATTTTACCAGAACACAAGTAAAACACAATCATACCTCCAATGAGAATACTCTACCAGTTCAATCCCTGCGTCAATGTATGCAGCTCGTAGATTAATGTATTAATGCATCATTCTTTTGATGGCAACTGTCAAGTCGACTGGACTCTACAAATTACTCGCCCTCCATCGCGGCGGCCGCTTCTCCACAAACGCCCTGACGCCCTCGTGAAAGTTCTCGCCCGCCATCAACTTGGGATACCACTCATCAACCAGCGTCGAACTCCCCTCTTCCACACCAGCCATCTCCCACCCATAATGCAATCCTTCTAATGTAACCCGCAGACTATCCGGGCTGTTCCTCGCAATCGCCTTTGCCGTATCAATTGCACTCTCAACAAGCTTCCCATGCTCAACCACCCGATTAACTAACCCCCATTTCTCCAATTGCGTCGCGGGGAACGGTACACCCGTTAATGCGATCTCTGCTGCGCGCTGCTTGCCAACTAACCGGACCAGCCGGGGTAATGCGCCCGCGACAGCAGCGATCCCTCTTGAAACCTCGGGGAGCCCGAAGCTAGCCTTTTCGCTTGCGATCACGATGTCGCAGTTTGTGGCCATCTCGAAGCCCCCGCCGAGACAGTATCCGTTTACGGCGGCGATGATGGGCTTGACGCTTCGGCGGCGGGGGAGGCCCGCGAGACCGGGGGCTTCCATTTTGTTGACGGTGCCTTTGGCGTTGAGGTCGTTCCATTCTGAAGCTTTCATTAGCCAGAGGTTTAGTAGATTATTGTAGTGAGGGGAAATATACCTTTCAGGTCAGCACCGGAGCAGAATGACTCTCCTGTACCGGTGATAATGGCGACTCGTAATGTAGGCTCTGCGTCAAACCACTTCCATAGATTGATAATGTCGGCGCTCATGGCGAGTGGTATTGAGTTTCGCTTCTCTGGTCTGTTGAGTGTGAGAAGCAGGATCTCTGGTGTCGGGAATGAGACGAGACATCCTTGAACTGGAGGGTGTTGCATTTTGGCTGTACTCTGTAATTGTGTTGAGAACATGGTAGAGTAAAGAGTGACGGCTGCAGGCTTTATTTGTACGGGAAAGTAGCTCAGGTGGTCCCGGCTGTCGGTGCTTGGGCTTCTCCACTTGCGCTGCAGCTCTCCATATATTTGTCGCTGCCCCAATCCAAACCAACTCTTCTCCTCACTTCTCCTCATTATTTCTCTATCACTGTCAAAATGGACACTCACCCTGTTCCTACCGGCAAGGGCCTTCCCTGGGTCAAGCTGCCTCACCCATACCTCACCACCTACAAAATTCACATTGTCTCCTATGCCAGTCCGAAAGTACTGCAGCTCCGACTCCACGACTCTCAGGTCCCCGGACAGCCGTTACCGGAGCCTCTGCACAACGACTCCTTAACATACACCGATATCAAATTCGATGAATCTGCAAAGAAAATCCCAGCCAACGACAACAGCCCGTGGGCTCGCAGCCAAAGAGCCCCAGGAACCACTTTCCAATGGAGCGGTTTCGAGGCACCATCCTTCGCCCAGATCTGGAACATTATACACGCTACTTTCCTCACACATCCCGATCGTGAAGTCCTCCGTCTAGACCTTAAAGGCAGCGGTAACGATGTCATCCGCGAAGAACTCATCCGCACCGGTCTTGCAGTCGCCTACCCTTCTCCCCGAGTCCCCTTTGGCAACGAGAGCAAGTCCTCCAACATCGACACCCTCATCCTCCTGCGCTCTTCATTCTGGCAGGGCGCTGGATCGCCTCTTGGTCCTCGTCCTATCTGGGCCGTTGACCAGGGCACTCACGGTCTCGCCCGCCGCTCCATCCACCAATACCCTGCTATGCCCAAGAACTACGAATTCTCAATGAAGTTCCCAGACGAGCGCATCTACGCGCGCCACCCTGTTCGCCCGACTAAGCCGACCCCCGGGTCTCTTGTCTACAGCCGCTACATCCCGCACTTGGACAAGCACTTCTCGCTTATGGTTGTTGACTGGCAGAACGACGAGCACCTTCGGCGTTTCAACAAGTGGCAGAACGACCCCCGTGTTGCAAAGGGGTGGAACGAAACCGGTACGCTGGACGAACACCGCGAGTATCTCCGCCGTCTGCACGAGGATAAGCATACTCTCTGCCTATTTGGTCGCTTCGACGATTTCGCATTTGCTTATTACGAGATTTACTGGGCTAAGGTTCGTCCTCACCCCCTCCCATGGTTTCAGTTCTATCTAACCAAGTTCTTTAAATTCTACAGGAAGACCACTACGGCGCCCACTACGACGCAGGCGACTACGATCGCGGCAGGCACTCCCTTGTCGGCGAAGAATCCATCCGCGGCGCAGAGCGCGTCAACGCCTGGTGGTCCAGCTGCATCCACTACTGCTTCCTTGACGAGCCGCGCACGCAGTGCGTCGTCGGCGAGCCCAAGGCTACGGGCGGGACAGTTCTCAGCTATGAAAACGCGCAGGGGCTTACGATCCAGGGCTATGTTGACCTTGGCCACAAGCGCTCTGTTCACGTCTTCTGTAGTCGCGAGAAATGGTTCCAGCTTTGCCCGCTTTGGTGGGATGGGAGGGAACGCCCGTTGGAGAGTGCGGATCGGGCGGCTTGGAATGCGAAGTTGTAGAATAGTTATGATGTATATGTCACTGTCACTTTTCTTGGGAAATGTTTGGGATAGGTAATTTGGATACCGAGGTAGATTCTTCAAAAGAAATTGTTTCCTGTCGCAATTGTCTCCGAGGCCTTCCGACGTAGCTTCTGCGACAGGGTGGATCAGCAAGCGACTTCGCAGCAAAGCCCGCAGAACTAGGACACCAGTAAGAAAAGAAATACAGCTGTATCAATCAATGGCAGAAGAAAAAAAAAAAGTCTCCCCCACCAGTTGACGAAAACACCCCCCAAGCCAAGACCACTAAGCAAGCCACTCGGAGCCGAGGTTTGTCAATGGATCCACCGCACATCGCTATCAATCTAATCTGAATCAGATAATCTTCCGGTTATCCCACGGCTCAAGCTGGCCACGGGGTGGGAATGGGAAAAGCAATTTTTCTAAGCCGGTGTCAGACTTGGGGAATTGACGTAGACTTTGTCTGGCCTGGAGGATGTTCCTAGAAGCCTAGAGAGAAAAGATTTGTTCATGAGGAGCTTCATTTTCCCTGCATTAGTCCAACAACTAACGCTCCTAAGTTCCTAACCCCGTGTAACTGTAATCTGTAATCTTCATCTCGGCCTGCAGAAGTTCCTTCCAGTCTTGACTCTTGAGTTCGACCGTCCTCGAACAAAGTGGGGTGTCTGAAAAACTCTTCCCTGCCCACGCCTACTTAGCCTGCAGAAGGGGCTTTCTCGTGAAGAGGGCATTATCCAATGATATCCACAAATCCAAATTACCGGGTTTGGGCTTTCACGGATGCGCTGATCACTGTCTAATCAGATGATCAGATAAAATTCGAGGCCCCGACGCGATCCAGGGGAGGGATTTGGAGGGTTACACTCTGGCACCTGGTATGTTCGGTGTGCGCTAGTTTGGGGGGTTCCGAGGTTCGATTGCTTTGCTGTTTTGCGAATAATAATTGCGATTTGCGAGGGTTGCCTGTTCATGATTCAGAAGGGGCTACTCTGCACAGTTGTAACCCGCCTGCTAGGTGTTATTTCACAGCCCCGCATCTCAGGCTGTCAATCTACCTAACCTACTCTGTACTCGGACGTTCATCTTGAGAAGCGAAAGACGGTGAGTCCCAAGACTCCCATCGCACCCCATCCGTCTTGGAACTTCTTGGTTTGGGGGACAAATCGATCGAATCGTCACGGCTGGACATTGGCGATCCGGTGTCGGCGTTCCTGGCTCAAGCCACTCGTTTCTCAGTCTCACTCACGGCCAGCAGGATCCCAGGAACCTGGTCTGGTCTGGTCTTGAGAAAACGGGATGAGGGGTAACCCAGGCTGCAAAACGCGGCATGCGGTTATTGCTTTTTCTGTGTGGGACTGCTTTACACTGGTACCTAGGTACTGAGAATGTGGAAGTGGATCTGTATCTGTAAAACGATACTGTCCACCCCGTGCGTACGTCACGTATTGTATCGCTGTCCGTATCAGATAACGGGTTATCAATCAGATAAGATACCTACCGCCAATGCTACCCCCCACCATCCACTGAACGGTTCACGGCCCACACTATCCGAAGTTCTTCAGAATTCTACGTATCCTGCAACTTGCCCCTCCATCCTCGCTAGAATATGCTGAATGGGTCAATGAGCTGCAGGTTGCAGACTGCAGACGCAGCTCACTCCCTTCTATAGACTAGAAAGTATAGCTGCGTACTCGGAAACTACTGTCGCCTACCGTCTCCCGAGTCTCCCGGGGCACATGCAAGATCAAATTAACCCGCATTCCACGGTCCACGTCCCCTGTCGCTCGTTGCTACGTAGGTACTAACCTCCGTTCTCCGTCTCCGTTTGTTGAGCTAGAAAGTAGTCCGCAGTCTAGAAGCCTACACTATGCACACTAGCGATAGTTCCATATATCATATGTTTCACCCGGCGGTGCCACCCGCCTCCTGCAAGCTCTCATTGCAACATGGGATAATATGCAATGGCCAGTTATATCGTCCTGCCAGCTCGTCAATTTCAAAGTCTTCCGCGTGCTCCGACTCAGCTGTCAGTTTCATGCCGAAGTTGCCGCTGGCGATATCGGCGAGAGAATATCTTGGTCATAGGAAGTGCATGGTGGATACTGCACTGTGGACATGGGATAATGGTCGCCTAAGGGATGGGTAGGTCAGAATCTCACTTCTGAAACCCCTGGGTCTGCTCGGGACTCGGATCAGATAGTCGGATCAGATAACTTTGTTTCCCTCTCTTGGCTGACTATAGCTATTCCCTTTCGGTTCTGGCGCCTGGAGGTTCGGGTTCATCAATTTTGTTATGTAATGCGTAGCGTTCCTCTGCTGATGACAATGGATATATGGACAAAATTTTATCATACCTGATATCTCTGGCACTACTACCGTGTAAGGAAGGTGCGACGGTGGTTTTGGAAGGCGCGACCCCTTTTTGAGCAAGAAGCACAATTCGGAAGGAGCGACCGGTCATCTTCTATCTAGGAAGGCACGACTGTGCTCCAGTCTGGCTGTGGTTGCCAAGGTACGCTCGGGATCTTAATCCGTCCGCTATCCTTAGGTAACTTCCATTCAACTAGGGCTTCTATACTATGCTTTTGGTTTGGGTTGGAAACGTAGACCAATAGGACAACAGCACATGACATCATTTTCTTTTTCCTTTCTGCTAAAAGATATGAATGGAACATGTTAAAGGAATCTGACGTATGTTGATGTTGTTTGAGTCAGATAAGATCAAATAAACATCCATTCGAACCTTGTCTTTCCTTTAGGATCTATTTTACAAAACTTCTCAGTGTGTATTAACTGGATGGAATGGTAGGCAGTCTGTGGTGTATCCGTCATATTCATGTTCTAGGGCTGCTCTTAATTTACTACATACCTGAGAATTCCACGTAGAACCTTACTAGTGTCTAGATGCGACTACCTGGGTACATGGCGGAAGTAGAGCCTTGTCCACAAACTCATAGTCCCCGTCGGAACTCATTCAGCAGCACGCTTAAAAGGGTGCTAGCTAACTAATAGAGGTAGAATCCAGGCTAATCGCAAGGGTCCTGTCAAGCTGTATCTGAATTCGAGTGCTTCCTACCACCTAGGGCTAGGCACCTGAGTGATGATCGACCTCCACAGTTGCTCGTGAGCCTCCATACTATCAACCTTGAGATTATGCTCGAGAGACTGATTGGTCTACCATGCGTCGAATATCCAAAATAAATAGAGCTCTAGACAACAATGCTGCGTCTGCAAGCACCTTTGGAGATTGCATCTTCGCCTAGACGTGGTCAATGACTTTCTGGCAGGCTTAGCGTTGACCAGGGGTCGGGAGTCTTGTGTGATATCGGCCATTTATGACTACAGTTCTCCTGATAGTTTGAACAGGATTTGCTACGGGTTTCTCTCTCTATCTCTCTCTTTTCGGTCTTCGTAATGGCGAAATGTGCGATTTGCACGGCGCAGAGCCGTTAGTCAGCGCAGTGCAGCGTCAATCCCCTGAATCAAACCTAGGAGTAATAGCCCAGGCCACTGGTCACAAACATGTCTGTGCAGAGGGCCGGAGATTGCAAACCATTGCGTTCGTGACTACACGGCCGAGGACCACAATCTCAAGTATCCCCGAGGGGACATTTTGCTCAAGCCTCCATCCCTATCGACTCATGCGCTTTATGGGTCTGACTGATGAGAGTGAAAGTGCCTTCTGGAGGCTGGAGCGTGATACCCATCCGCCAAGTTGTTGGTGTTAACATTCAGCTGAGCAGCGCTTTAGAGTCGGACTGTGCCGATATCAATGTACCTAAGATGAAATGAGAAGAAAGCAAAGAATGATAACTTGCAAGAGTGGGGGTCGGCCGTTGGAGTCCTTTATGCCACGATCAATCACTCTATGCCATAGCTTCCGATAAGTAAGGTGATGCTCCGCCGGGGATTACCAATGTCTTTAACCAGAAGTGGCCCCTGTTGATAAGCAGTAAGCACTACCCTACTCTTGTCGGATAACGGCCGGGGTCCTGCAACTCAAATGGATTCCTGGGGGAAAGATAAGTAACAGGAAGGTGCACCGGTAGTTTAATAAAGCCTCGATAATACCCAGTCTGGTTGAACGAGCGGGACACAAATCATTAGGAAGGAACTGAGCTTCTTTCAGAACCTCCGGCCGAACTATGAGATCCAAGGATTTTTTTATGGCTCTGATGGGCGCAGCTCATGCATCGTCCCTGGCACCCCCTTGCAGCCCGCATACGTTCGACACAATTTCCTTATTTGGCGGCGAAATCCTATCTATATCGGCAACTCCTCTACATAATGTATCCGGACAGACATCAACGAGCAACTTCGACGTATTCCAAGTTACGAACCTCGACGTGTGCCAAGTTAACGTAACCTACACGCACCCGGGCCAGAAGGACTTTGTCAACGTCACTTCCTGGCTGCCTCTTCAGAGAAGCCAATGGAACGGCCGGTTCCTCGCAACAGGCGGTGGCGGGTATGCGTCTGGGAGCGGCGCCGTAGACCTCCTCGCGCCAGCCTCGCTGGGGTATGCGTCGGCCTCGACGGACGGGGGCCATACGTCTGACACCGAATGGGCGTTTGTAAGCCCTGGTAACATCAATTGGGCTGTCCTTCAGAATTTCGGTGGTATTGCGTTAGATGATCTCGCTGTGTTGGGAAAGGCTATTACGGAGGCGTTTTATTCCGAGGCTATCGAGTACTCTTATTTCAGTGGGTGCTCGACTGGTGGTAGGCAGGGACATACAATTGCTCAAAGATATCCGACGCAGTTTGATGGGATTCTCGCAACTGCGCCGGCTATCAATTGGGCCAGCTTTATACTTTTTCAGTATTGGCCTCAGCTTGTGATGAATCTTCTAGGTTGGTATCAATCGCCTGTTTGGAGCGACTGGAGGTAACAGAAAATGACAGGCGAATACCCATCCCCATGCGAGCTCGACGCCATTACCGAAGCGGCTGTACAGGCATGCGATGCGCTTGATGGAAATGTCGACCAGGTAATCTCTTCACCCGGTCTATGCGACTTTGATCCATTCACCATGGAGGGCAAAGTAGTTTCCTGCCCTTCGTCGTCTTCAAACTCCACCATCCAAGTGAAAATCTCGCACGCGGCAACCATCGTCGCCAAAGCGGCCTGGACCGGACCATCAACAGTAGATGGCAAGTTCTCCTGGTACGGCCTCAACCCCGACGCACCACTGAGCTCTGGCCTCGCGGGTACGCAGTGCAACGCGGACCAAACAAACTGCACAGCCGGGACACCCTTCTCCATCCCCGTCGACTGGATGAACAAATTCGTTCTCAAGAAACCTATCGCATCGGGAGCCGCAGGTGCCGCCACACTCATAAACCTCACACACGCTGAATACGACACTATTCTCCGGCAGTCGGTGAGCCAGTTCGAGTCGATCCTCAGCGCGAACGATCCAGATCTCACGGATCTGCGCAACGCAGGCGGGAAAATGCTGACTTGGCATGGACTCTCTGATCAATTGATTCCGCCGAACGGGACGTATAATTATTATGACCGGGTGCTGGAAAATGATCCATCAGCGGGCGATTATTATCGGTTCTTCCCTGCGCCCGGCGTACAGCATTGTGATGGTGGCAAGGGGATTTTTCCAAGAAATATGCTAGATGTCCTTGTTGATTGGGTGGAGAATGGGGTTGTTCCTGAGAGGGTGGATGTTTCTGATGGGGAGCGGAGGGGTGTCTTGTGTCCTTATCCTAAGCAGTTGGTTAAGGCTGAGGGAGGATCGGATTCAGGGATTTGTGCTTAGTTCGTAGTAAGATATGTAAACGACCTTTTCTGCGTTGTACATAGGTATGGTTGTCAAGTGGAAAGTGGGCTCCTATAGGAGTCCTGTTTAGCGATGAGCGGTAATTCGGACCCTTAGATAGCTCTCGACGATAGATGTCAGCCATTCTATCAACATACCGGATTGAACCTCTCTTCGTGAGATCTGACAGGGTAGTCTTTCTAGGTGGGTGCAGTCTTTGCGCTCCTGTGGATGTTTCTCTGGACGACGTGGCACGCGCAGGCCACCAAGGCCAACAGAGACTGAGGGGTATCTTGTTAGTTGCAGCAAGACAAGACAGAAGACGCATTGACTTGGTTTAATAGATCTGAAGAATGTTTGTGAAAATGGTGTTGCTGTTATACAATCGGCTCCGGTACACGGGCATGAAGGTTAAGTTGGGATGAGTGATGGCCAGGTAGAACCGTATCACGATGCTTTTTGAACCCAAAGAATTTTTGCAGAGCCAGTTATTTGGTTGCCAAGTTAAGAATGTGAGTTGAAGAGTGAATGGTGAAAAAGTGAATATCAACTCACGTGCTCTGGAGCAACACAAGTAGTCTCTCTTTCTTAGGTTCATTTTCTCTCTCTCTCTCTCTCCGTTGCTCTTCTTTTTTCCCAAACGTCCCCCTCGTCGTTGTTTCTTGGGATCTTGTCTGACGACAGGTTTGATAACATCATTCAAAACCCACCTGCAGATCCGACATTTCGATATGAATAAACCCCAAGAACATGTCGAGACCTGCTGGCTGCTTCTTTTACCTATCGAAATACGCCAAATAGCTTACAGAGAGCTGTTCTCTTCCATGGAGCTCAGAACCAAGATGTTCGAACGACCACCGGAAGAGAGGACGAACCTGAAGCCTGATTCCCTAGCGATCCTCCGTTCCTGCAAGCTTATCAACGCCGAAATTGGCAATTCCTGGTTGGGCTTGGTCACCTTCTATTTTCCGGGCGTCGATCGTCTACTTGACAAGCTCTCGGCGCTACCGAGAGCTACGCTTGGGAAAATCCGTTACATCCGCGTCTACGCTCGGTACGCTGAGCTTGACGTGTTGTCGGAGTTTGACGGAGCGATGTACCAGATGTCCTGGGCTCTCAGGTTACTTCCCAGTCTATGCCTGAATTTACTCACGGTCTTTGACGGCGCGAGCCCCGAAGTTGCATATCGTACCCTGGATCGTCTCGTCAAGTACGGTCACGGATGGAAGGAGCTACACTACACCCCAGCCGGTTCGTTTATGCTTGGCTTTGGGAGAGTAGAAGTGGACGATGAGCCTCCAATCCAACGTAAGCCTCAGCCGAGCGCTTGGAGTTGTGATCTGGCGGAACGTGATGGTGCGGACTCTGGTGTTTCTGTCACGATACACCGAGCCATTTCATACCCGTTAGACGCTTCTGACGGCGCCCTATTTGCGCAACGTCTATCACCACGGGATAGTGTCGAGATATTTGGAATCAACCAAGATCCGTCTCTTACACACAATAATGAGGAGATGAAAGAGTTGCGAATAACTGTACGACGCGGGAGAAATGCCGATATTGCAGATATGCCAGAGATTCCTCTCCTTAACAGCAACAAGATGGAGTGGCCCGGCGAGAGGACATGGAAGCAGATCCAAGAAGAGTTCAGACCCCTCGAGGGATGGTGTTGCTCCTGCTGTGCTGATATTGACACCTACAAGGCCGGATTCTCTGGATAGATTTCTACGGGGTTTAATAAGTCCATGCATGATTTCTACTACGATTTGTTCAATTGTCAGCAGCGCTGCTGTATTCGTGCTGAGAAGTCTTCGCTCTTCTACGCCAGAGTTGTAAGTGCCAGTGCCCTATCTTTCGTGTCCTGTGCTTTCGGACTGCTAATCCGTGTCTCGTTCTAACCCCAGTCCTCAGAGCTTCTTAGACTTTCACAACACCACAAGATAATTTGCCCCGTCAGAAGCAGATATACCACAACAATCCCCGAACGCGATATTGGATATGAGTCGGCTATTACTCGAGAGTTGATCATGGATACACAGAGGACATAGACACGAAATCTACGGCGCCGGGAGAGGATTGCTTGCTGGTTCGTCGTTCGGTATTTCGTCCATGGGATTCCTTCTCTTGTTGCTTGTATTCCTGTGCAAGTACTTGCTCTCACCCTCGCATATCCTTTATTACTTATTAGTCTCCAAAAAATCAAAACCTTCTCAAATTACCTATAATGACCGAATCGCGAGATTGAGGATTGTTCAGCGTCCTGCTTCACTCGAACTGGGCTACGCTTCGAAATCAAACAAGCTCCGCCCAAACCAAATCTGCTACCCCGAGCGAAAAAGAAAAAGAAGATTTGCTCATCAAGCAAATCGATCCCATCAGACAACAGACGCCCTTATACAATCCCAATAACACTCGCAACCTCCCTCACCTCCTTACAAGATGCCAATTCACCAATCACCCATAATACCCCCCAACAACAAGCGGATACTTCTCTTTACCAGGCCACTGCACCAAAATCGCCTCCCTCGCCTCATCAACCTGCTCAAAGTCCAACAATAACCCCTTCCCAAGCAACAAACCAAGCTGCTCCGTGACCCAAAACCGACACCCCTCCCCCAACTCACTAAACTCATAGCGATGCCTCCCCTCCTTCTCGAGAACGTCCACAAAGTCCCCCACTGTTAAGCCGGGAGATACATCAAGTCGTACATCCCTAGTCGCGAAACTCGGGAGTAAGTAGGGTAATGCGCTTATAACAAGGTTGCCTTTTGAGCCGCCAGCCAGCTTGGTAGAGGGGTATGTGTAGGAGGGCGTCATGTCGAGTTGGACTGAGGATGTTGGGCTGGTTGTTAGGTAGATGCTCCAGTGGTTTCCGCCTGTTTCGAGGGGGGCGTGCGCTGCGGCGCTTGTGTACAACACTGGGGAGTTGAGGATTGTTTCTTGTTGGTTGGCGGGAACATATTGGATGGGCTTGAATGGGCGAGGGGCGTAGTTCATGTTGATGGTGTTGGTTGTAGTGGGCTAGTCGTCTGTTAGCCCCAATCGACCAGGATACCGTACTGAGAGGGCATACTTACGTCCTATTGGCGCGGAACTTTACTCTGTTTGACTGGCTCAATTTCAATGAAGTGATCCGCAAAGTCATTCCTGGGTGAGATGAAGTCTCAATGTCCCGAGGCGCTGAATGCATGAAAGAGAGGGGGTTGCAGGATATCATGTGACCTTGCATTAGGCAGCTAAGTGGCAGCCTATCAAGCAAGAGAACCATATTTAAGCCCAGTGCCCCAGGCTATATTCGTTCTTCTTATAGAAGGTATGTAGTGTCTACAGGCTTGGCTCTCCTCAAGTCCCACGATCTAGGTAAGTGATGCATGTAGCCCTAGGTAGGGTCTTCCTTCTGCATGATTCAAATGCTTTTTGATTCAAGAGCGTACTATAGGCTGGATATTTAGATTCTTGATGGGCTGGGGTGGGTGCTGTGAAGACTGCGCAACATGGCTACGGTATCTAGCTTGAATCTAACCCTAACCCACACTATCCAGACCCAAAATATAAATCGGCCTATGGCAGATCAAGCTTTTGCATAAAATCTTTCCTTTCCTCATAGTCCCGCGCGTCCCTGGTATGTATCTAATTCAAGAAGGAATGCAAGTCCATTTGCAAATACAGCCTGCACCCGGCCGCCTCACGCCAAATGGAAGTTCACCAGATAACATCATATCCAAGCCAGTTCCTGACGGAGCCCTGTTTATATGGCCTCGCACGCAGCCATTTCCTGTCCGTAAGCATTAGGGTTAGCGCGGGTTTAATGCGCAAAAGCAGCAAACTTGACAGGTGAAAACATGAAGTAACTTACATAGTAATATCATAATTAAGCATACTCCCAAACCCAAGCCCTACAAGGAAAACCAACTGTGCAAAGAGAGGCCGGTGCCATAGAGTGCGATATGCTAGGGCCGTAAGAAGAAGGAGAATGGCGTTCATCCAAACAACGGGGTGAGTATGGTTGCGTTTGATGATTATCCAGGGAGTAGGGCTTGGACTTGGACTGGAATTTAAGGAAGAATTAATATTTCTAAGAAACCGGGAGTCTTTGTTGGTCTGGGCGGCTTTAGGGAGTAATATCCCTTTTCCCCAGTTCTCTCTGTGTGGATTGTACGTGAGCCGCCTTTTATGATGCAGGTACCATCTAAGGCCCAAGTTGTAAGTCAGACAGGATAGACGGGCACAATTAGATCCGTCTGATAAGACATACCTGCACAGTACATAATCTATCGTCCCCAAGACTAGAAGGCCGCCCAATAGAACAGGCGTAGGAAGAGGACCACCGCCAGAGAAGAACGAAACCACAAGCAACAGCAGAACCAGGGCGGCATTACTCCATACAACAGGGTGACTGCGGCTGAAGACCAGGATTTCCGTGAAGCCGGGGGGGGCTATCTCTTGCAGTTTTGCGAGTTTCACTTTGTACATCCGATTGAGATCACTGCCGCTTGAGGCCCGAGCAGCATTTGCAGGTGCTTGACCCGTTGATCTAGCGTAGTAATCTTTTGAAGGTGCTAGACAGTCGCTGGTAGAGAGGACACTTTGGATTTGACGAGTGATCTCCTCGCGCTGTGTGATGCTGGACGTGGCATCTCCTGAACCCGAGTGTGATGTCATGATTTCTGTGTAGCATATGGGTAGGTGCTGGTGAAGGGAAAGGCAACTGGACCTTCTAGGGGGCCAGGCACATTCTTATAGAATGCAGGTACCTGGCTACGTATGGTAGTAAGCTGATGGAATGGGGGCTGTGGCGACTTTCCCCACTAGATCCGAGGCCCAATAAGAAGCCACACTCAGTAAATGGGATAATGGGATCTACAAAATTATATATGAAAACATGTACATTAATAAAGATTCTGAACCTATCCATCAAATCAACCAAACATCAAGACCCTGTCTCACTAGGACAAATCATAGTCGCCATATCCCCATCAATAACCGTCATCGTGCAATCCGACAGATCCTCGGAACTCGTAGATGACGGCTCAGTCGTGGTAGTGGAAGATGACGGACAAATAAACGTTGCCATGTCTCCGTCGATTACGGTAAATGTGCAGTCGGATAAGTCGTCTGTACTAGTTGTGCTCGGCGTCGAGGTAGGAGTAGGGTACTCGGTTGTGCTACTGGGGCAGATGAATGTCGCCATATCGCCGTCTATGACGGTGTATGTGCAGTCGGAGAGATCTTCGGTGGATGTTGTTGCTGGGGTGGAGGACGGAGTAGGTGAGGTGGTGCTGCTGGTTGAGTCCGTCTCCGTCTCAGTCGTAGAAGGCTCAGTGGTCGAAGACACAGGCGTCGAGGAAGCAGAAGGGGAAGGACTGGTGCTAAGCGTCCCAACAGGCGTACTCGATCCCGTCAGGTCCCATTCACTGCTTAACTCGGCAATGACATCCGCTGCGCTATCGGCGGTCGTGATCTCGAAGGAGTCGGCTGTGCCTGTTTCCACGAGTTGCCAGTTCAGTTCTGTGGATGTGGATGTCTCTGTTGTGCTCGTTGTCGAGTCGGTCTCAGTGGAGGAGGTGGTAGTGGTAGTTTCTGGGTCGTCTGGATCATCTGGATCTTCTGGGTCCGATGGGTTTGGAGCGACTGTTGGGAGAGGAACGGTTATACCGCCGGAGTCACCCCCACCGCAGAAGAAGATACACGTCCAGCCTATACCGGGCGGCCAGATAATGAGCGGGATGACGTGGTCTCCGTCGTCGGTGGTGGTTGTAGTGACAGCATCCGTGATAGTGCTGTACTCGGGGTATGTTGTGGTCTCGTAGACAGGCGTGATTGTGATTGAGCCACTGGATAGTACCGAGGTGGTTGTCTGGTCTGACTCGGAGGTACTAGTTGAGGTTGATTCAGTTGTGGAAGTGGCTGTCGTGACGCTAGAGCTCGAGGACCCGGGGATTGCGCTGCTTTCCGTCGACGTATCGCTTTCAGTGCTTGTTGTTTCGGTGCTGGTCACTGGCCCGCTGCTGATAGGCGTAGAAGAGCTGGTTGTATCTGTACTGGTGACAGAATCAGAGCTGGAAGGTGTAGAGCTCTCAGTGCTTGTCGTCGAATCCGTACTGATGACAGGGGTACTGCTGCCTGGCGTGCTGCCTGGTGTAGAGCTTGTTTCGGCGGAAGAAGAGGTAGTGTTTGGACTCGTGATAGGCGTGCTCTCCTCCGAAGTAGAGGTATCGGTAGAGGAGATCACAGGCGTAGAAGATTCAGTGCTGGTCGTTGAATCCGTACTAATGACAGGGGTGCTAATCCCGGGGGTAGAACTAGTCTCTGTGGATGAGCTCGTGCTAGGGCTTGCAATGGACGTGCTACCCTCAGAAGTACTCGTATCAGTAGAAGAAATGACGGGCGTGGAAGTTGATTGTGTTGGCACAGAGACAGGGCTGGACGGGCTAGTTGCAGTAACAAACTCGGAAGTAGAGGTGTCACTGGAGGAAATAATAGGTGTGCTGGAAGGACTAGCAGCATGCGAGCTCTCAGAGGGAGAGGGTGTAGCTGCCGCCACAAAACCTGCCAATTGCAGGGCAAGCAACAAAGACTGCTGCTTGGAGAAATGCATTGTCGCTGTGTGTCTGTGCAAGCCTTGAGCAGCGAGAGAAGGGGTTCACGAGGGCACGTAGCCGGGAATATGTACTGGGCGGTTATCAACCAAGTATGAATGACTACTATTGAATTAAGGTGGAAATGACATTGTTCAATCTCATCCAATCAAGCAAGATACGTGCCAGGGGAGGGCAGTGCATCGGCAATGGTGCAGATTCAGGAACATGCCATGGTGACGATCTATCATTTCCTTTCGGCCCCATTGTTGTATCGCGGTTAGTCCGGCCTCAGCCCCGAGCCCTCTATCGCCCCGATATACCAAAAGAGCTTTAGAGCCGGTATCTCTAGACGAGCCCGCCCGTCAAGGCTCTTTTACATCTCCACTGAAGATCAGCCCGGCGCGGTCCGGGGGAAATTATGTGCATGGGGAAAACCGGCTGGACCACGCCACCTTGACCACGCTGACGATCAGCGATTGTCTTTGGCCCCAGTTTTGATTAAAGGGCGGCTCTAGTCTCTGTACCTGACAGGCTTATGCTGTCATTCTGCGGCTTAACAAGCCAAATAAGGTCTGGATTCAGGGCAGTGCCTGTCAATCTTGATCGAGAACCAATCAATCTACGCCGGCATAAAATCAGCCCCAGTGGGTACAGATCCTTCACCCTGCTAAACCGGGGTGAAGAGCCTGGCCCCGGGAACTGGTATTATACCTGGAACAACAGCTGAGGTACACTTGACTACTCTATGTAGGTTATGCGCCGGCCACCAAGACACGGCGATGTCTCAGCTCGGTATGTGCATTGTAACATGATTGACCTTGACGAGTCATGTCGGGTATACCGGATAGTCGTAGCATGGGGGCTATGCTAGTTTGAAATTATACACAGCACATCAAACCCAACGGGCTGACTCCATTCAGATGAGCAGCATCTTAATAACAGCACTGGTCGGTCAGTCATAGATACTTGATACCCGTCCTTTTTCTCTCTCTCTCATCTTAACCCTAACTGCCTTTCCTTTCCTTTCCCTTCCCTCTCCCTCCCAACCACCCATTATGCATTTCCTCCGCCCCCTCATAACAACAATCTCCATTACCTTCCTCACCCGCCCCGCCATAGCCGCCGTAACAGCAAGCTCCCTCTTCGAAACAATCCCTACGGGCACAGACGGCAACTGCGATGACAAAGACATTGACACAATGGTTCAAGAGGCCATCACATTGAACAACGCCGCAATTAAGGCCCTGAATACCCTCACGCAAGATAAGCTGCTATCTACCAGCGGTGAAGAAGGTCGGCTGGGTGAGCTGGCGACCGCAATGTGGGGCGTTCAGATGGACAGGCCTACGATTTACTTTAATTATAAGTATCGGTTTGATGAGGAGGATAGGGGGGTGTTGAGTACTGTTAAGGGTGAATTTTTGGACACTGGTGCACTGTACCTTAATGGAGTATGTCTTGCTGATCATTGTGGCATGCTGGATATCTAGGCTACTTCGACCAAGTCAACGAGAAGCTCCTCAGCGGAACCAACTCTGATAAAGGGAAACTCGTCTGCGGCGGCGAGGACTGGACGTATGCTAGTACATACGAGGATCTGGGATTCAGCGAGGAGGATGGGCTGACGGGGAATTTGGACCAGGGTAGGTCCCTCCACTTCTCTTCTCTTCTCTGCTACCAACCATCGCCCTCCCATAACTATCCCAGACTAACTAATCATATCTACCTAGACCTCTACATCTCAAATTACTGGTCCCCGAAAGACGCAGCCGGAAAGTTTCAGTTTCAAGAGGGCAAAATCATTGCCACGCATCAAGAGCGTAATGGGGTCAGTCTAGGCGGGAAAAGTCTCTGCGACCCGCCAGGAAAGGCCCAGACATGGGCTAAATCAAAACTCGTTATGATGTGCGACCAGTGCTTTGACCAGTCGACGCTCGTGGATCTCTACGCGGCGCAAGATTCATGGGCAAGTGGGAAGCACATTGACACGGTTATAACGGCCGGATCGGAGTTTCAGCATGAGATGTTTCATTATATTGATGAAGGGAGTAAGTACCTTCCCTTTCTATCTTATCTTATCTTTCTACCTGGAAGAAGGCTTATGCTGACTTCTTTGTGCTAGTCACTGACAAGACGGTTGATGGAGTGGCTGGCTATGGCTGGGCGAATACGGCTGCTATTGCTGATGCTCAATTTGGTCCGTTGCAGAATGCGGACAATTATAGGGTGTTTGCGACGGCGGTGTTTTTCGATAGGGTTAAGTGGGATGCTGATGGGACGAAGGAGTAATGGTATCTAGAAGCTGGGTTGAGATTGGTTAGATTGTGCTATTATGCTACAATATTCATAATTATAAGATGAACTTAGGAGTACTTGAAGGAAATCGAGCACCAATTGGCAGGTACGACCCCCACCATGCATAAGCGCCGAAGTAAGCACAGGATCAAGGGGCTAAGCTTCCTTGTCATGATACACCGCTCCAGACTCTGCCAGACATCGTATTTAACATTCTTCGTTAACACGAAAATCGAGACTAATGTATAAATCTCCAACCGCTCTACACAGAATGACATTGAAAAGCGCTTGTTTGCTCTTCCTAGCCGGCCTTGTCCACCTAGCATCCGGCGCAGCCCTAGAAGCGTACAACATCGACCCAGACACAATATCCATCTCCGGGTTCTCAAGCGGAGGTTTTATGGCCGCTCAACTTGGCATCGCTTACTCAGGGCTTTTCAAAGGAGGATTTGGCGTCTTCGCTGGCGGGCCGTATGATTGTGCGAGGAATCAACCTGTAGGCTGCACTGCATTTCCCCGCGCCGCAGCATTCTAAAGCTGAACTAAGCTAGAACTCCACCTGCATGAACAACAATGTGCCCTCGATTGAGCTCCCAATAGCGCATATGCATTTATGGAGCGGACAGGAAATCGACGATGTTGAGAATCTCAAGCATCGCAGGATCTATATCCAGACTGGCACCCTGGATAGGACTATCGGTCCGAACGTCGTATCACAGCTTCATGCCCAATTATCTCATTTTTCTTCTGAGGCGAATATCACATACGTTATCACCCCAGCTGCCGGTCACACATTCCCGACAGATTTCGATAGCGAGGGGAACAGCCCCTGCGACGTTTCAGGGTCACCGTACATCGGTAACTGCGGGTATGATGGAGCCGGTGCAGTATTGGAATGGATTCTTGGTCCTTTGACGCCGAGAAATACAGGCCGTCTAAGCGGCGAGATCATCGCCTTTGATCAGGCCGGAGACTATGGTGCAAGCGGCATGGGCACGAAGGGTTTCCTGTATGTTCCTTCTGATTGCAAGGATGGATCGGTGGTTTGCCGGCTTCATGTTGTGTTTCATGGCTGCACTCAGAGCTACGATTTTATGGGGGAGAAGTTTGTTCGGGATACGGGTTATAACCAGTGGGCTGGTATGTCTTTTCTCCCGTCTCCGCCAGGACTTGGCTGGGCTTCATAACCTGTTCTACGGCCATTGACAACACTGATGTGGCTAGACACAAACAACATTATAATCCTCTACTCCCAAACAACCGTCGACTCATCCCTCCACCAGATCTGGGATGGCGAGGAACATTCGAATAGACTCGCTTGCTGGGATTGGATTGGTCTCTATGGGGATGATATAGATCAGAGAGGAGGTCCGTATGCCCTGCCCTAATTGTTCGTTGGGAGGTTTGCATGTCCTGATACCGATTATAACAGGTGTGCAAGTCAGCGCCGTTGTGAACCAGGTCAAGCGAATTGCAGGTCCATTGAAAGGTCTCGAATACCATTCAAGTGGAGATGCACCCCACCATGGCGAGCTTTGAATCGTACAACGAAGGCGCGGTTCTCGTGGGCACCGGATTTCACTTGCTAGCCGTGGGTTTCAATCATATCGACAAGCAGGTTCCATGAGCCGAGCGGTTGCACATTCCTGAATATTCCATTGCTCATTTCTCCCTTCCTTCCTTAGATACCTATGTTTTCGAAAACAGCTATACTTATAGGAAGCGCCAAGGCTCTCCCTCAGAGCACAAGCGAAGTATTAATTACACGATGATTCAAGTTGCCCAGCTGTGCCATTGTTTTATTATCTGTCGTGGATAGCGAAGTATAGAGTCCCTAGGTAGAATCTGCTGGTTTCCAGAAAGTAGCAGTGACGTTTTCAGTTTTAAGATACGCCTGATCTGAAATCTCACATTATTCGGAATGAGTTTACAAACGCTTTGGGAACCAGTGGGTTTATTTTACATCTAGGCAGCTAATGCCATGGCCACTTATAGTAAGATTAAAGGTTGTTGATCCTTTATTCTATGTACCGCAGGCTAGGGGCCGCGACGAGGCAGCCGTAGCTACAAACTGATGGGGCTAATGCCAACCACTGGGCTTTCAAGGGGTCAAAGGACTTGAGACAGATTGGAGCATTTGAGCGCTCACTCTAACAGTCCCCTACCCAATGAAAATTGCCTGGTTAGAAAGTGCGTCTAGGCTTGTGGCTGTGCTGGGCTGGGCTACCAAATGGATAAATTGAGTACAGGTGCGAGAGGCCCTGATTCAAGCTGGGTCATGACTCGATAAATTCTGCCCGCAAAACCTGCACTGTGACTGCACATGTGTATATGTTCCACAAAACGCCCAGCCAAAGCCAAGGGCCAGCAGTCCAAATATGACGTGCGCCACCCACCGGGATACCAGATGAGGAAGCTGGCAAGGCTGAAGCCAAGACAGCACAGCGCAAGATATAGCCACGAAGGAAAGTTGTGGACCAGTTTGATCTGCAGGCCAAGCAGATCTACGACCTATCAGCCCCGATATGGCTGAGATGGTCGCACACTGGCCCCTCTTGACTCGTGCAATCGGACGGCGCGGACAAGTAAGGGTCTTCCCTGCGGCTCTACCCTGTTTTCAGCTGAGTCTCGGTGGCTATAAGGGTGGAAATATCCCGGAGTGTGGGCGAGCTCGCTGGACCCTGAAAAACACCGAGTGCATACACTGAGTCCGCAAACTCATCAAGCGAGCAGCTGGCCTCAAGGCCTCTTTCTATCACTATGTCGAACGCTCCCCGCACCGCCGTCTTAGTCCTCGCCCTCATCCCCCTCTCCCTCGCTCGAGACTGCTTCCTCATGAACGGCATAAACGTCACGGCCACCCACGCCCCTTGCATCGCCGACCTCGCCCCAACCGAGCACTCATCATGCTGCTCCAAAAAGAAAGATGTCTGCATGTCCAGCGGTCTCTGCCTATCGAACACCGGGCTATACTGGGAAACAGGTTGCACAGACGCAACATGGACATCCGACGCCTGCCCGAATCTCTGCCCAGACCGACGAGGAGGCTGGCAGGGTTCAGCAACGGGGGGCTGGACAGAGGGGGAGGAACATGACTACTGGCAAGTTCTAGCCTGCGGGCCAGATAGGACATGTTGTCGCACGCGAGAAGGAGTATCGAACTGCTGTGGGTTTGATGGGCCTTATGAGGTTGAGTTTGCTATTGGGACGCCGGTTGGGTTCAAGACGACGGCTACGGTGACGGATACGGGTACCGGGAGTGCGACGTGTTCGCCAGCTGGTGAGGGTGCGAGTGAGGATGATAATGTGTCTTCCGGGTCGAATGGTGTTTGTCGAGAATGTAATGAGACGACTGTTGGTGCGGCAGTTGGTGCGTCGCTAGGGGCTGCACTTGTTGCGGCGTTGGCGGGGATATGGTGTTTGCTGTACAAACAGAAGAGGCTTTCTGGTGAACTTGGGCAGTACAAGGACCATGTGGCGCAGGGGCAAATGCATGGGTTTTCAAAGGAATCCTCTGCTTTTGGGCCGGTGCATAGAGGTCATGGTGTGGTTGAGATGGACACAGCGAGACAGTATGAGCTGGACACGCAGTCGAGTAGGGCTTGATATAATTATTGCCATGGACCGATTTCAGTGCCAGGATATATCAACTAATCACTAATATTACTCGAGACGCAGAAACATTGTCATAGTACGAGTAATCAAATTTTTTATGAGTGGTTGCCCAGAGAAGGATGCGACAAGGCTGCAACAGCCTGTAAGACGCCCGGCCAACACCTACTTAAGAAAGAACCACAGCCCACCGGTCACACCTTCTCTTCTCTCGAACCTCCCTGTCATGACAACAAGAATCAAAATGAACAATCAACCCGGCCGTCCGGTCAATATGTGGGCCGCGGCTTTTGACCTTCTCGCCGATGAGGACAGAGGTCACTTGCAAGAATATCACACCAAAAAGACCTTCCAAACCGTCGACGACGCGCGTACCTTGTTGATCAAGATTCTGAGAAGGAACCTGCCAAATCTCTTCCGCAAGCTGTGGAACTCTTACGGGATCCGAGTATAGTTCCAACAGTCCAGAGATCGAGAACCACTGATGATATCAGATCTTCCCAATTGCCCTGCCATGTTTGTCCTTGGGCATGGATGTATTAGAAAATTGCACTTCTGGTTAATCCCCAACGGACTCTCACTAAAGTCCTCTTCAACCTTATCGACACATATGGCCTACATTTTGTACTTGACAAGTTCAGCCATGCAGCATCAGCTATAAGTTATAGCAAAGGTGAGGATAGAACACTACTTCATTTATTCATCGAGTGTACCATGTCAGCAACAACGGTTACGACAGCCATAAGAAAGAACTGTCCTGGACTCCTGTACCATGGTACATAGGAAATCGCAGCCCGCGGCGTGAACCCCGGCCTGGAAAGTTCTCACCTCAACCACAGGGTCGGATCTAGCGGCTGTTTGGCACCAATCATTGTTCTGTGGTAAGCAGTTCGTCGGGGTCAGTGGAGATTAGGATATGGTCGTTTGTCTTGGCCACTCATTCCAGGTGTCTGGGTCAAAGCATCAGAGTATTCGCAACTGAGACTTGTGTCAACAGAAGAAGCTCAAGACGAGCTGGTCATTTTAGCAATGCCATATAATGATCGACATTGCATATTTTGAGCGCCGGTTGAGAGGTATGAGGATGCGGTGCTTGCTAAGAGGCGGGCATGACGTTGAGTGGGTCACCATTTGTTCAACCCCCCCCCCTTCTATTACACTTTCCACTGCTATTAAGAGATCCTACATGGCAAATATGATAGTTATCAGCAGAGTACATTGACTACATTCTATGCAGTAAACAAAGTATCCAGAACTTGAGAATCAGCTTATTTGCCAAGTCCCTGGAGGCCCACGTTGGAGGCAGGATTTGGAGTAAATAGATAAGACAACCTATCAGTCAAGATAACGATGTGAAAGCATGGGTACTCCGAGACCGTAAGGTCCCTATCCACCTTGTCTCCAACAATTGGAAGCTATAAAATCCTTCGTAGACCCTCGTCCAGTCCAACGGATCGCGAGCTCAAGAATCTCCATCCCAAACCAAGATGCGCCTCAACACCCTGGCCCTCGCTGCCCTGGGGCTATCAATGGCCTCAGCATCCCCAGCCCCAGTCTCATCTCTAAGCTGGATATCCAACAACTCCACCCTTCCCAAAGTCCTAATCTGCAGTGCAGGCGGGACAATCCTCTCAGCATCAAACTACAGCCGTCTAGACAACATCCACTATGGTTCCGGCGACGGCCCAAGCCCAACCGACCTCATCGATGAGGTCCCTGAGGTCCTTGACGTCGCACAATTGGCCGTAATTCAGTTCCCGGTGACGGGTGGGAGCGCAGGCTTGAATTCGTCGCTCTACTTGAATATAAGCCAGCATTTGAATGAGTATCTTTGTGATCCTGGGAGTGATATTGCGGGGGCAATTATGTTTCATGGGACGAATACGCTTGAGGAGACTGTGCGTTTACCCTTCTAAGAACTTCCCAGGGATAAGATCAATGAGACTGACAATGGTATAGGCGTTTGGTGTGGATTTAACATTCAACTGCTCGAAACCCTTCATCGCAACAGGCGCAATGAGACCAGATAGCTACGTCTCCCCCGACGGCCGCTCAAACTTCTACCAAGCTGTTGCCGCAGCATCGTCTCCTGTTTCGCGAGACAGAGGCGGTCTAATTGCATTCAACGATCGCATAACATCAATCTACTACTCTACAAAAACGAACGCCAATACACCGGATACGTTCAAGGCCCTTGAGCAAGGAACACTGGGCGCGTTTCTAGGAGGCCAGCCTTATTACTTCTTTGGACCTAGTTTACCGGCTTATCGGCCCTGGTTCAATGTATCTGATACAGTGGAGCTGCCGTCTGTGATTATTTTGTACGGGCACCAGGGGTTCGATGCGAGTTTGATGTATGCGGCTGTGGCGAATGGTGCTAAGTATGTTCTCCCTTACTTGCATACAGATAACCATATATCTTGATCAGCGCTAATAAAACATTAACAGGGGCCTCGTTATCCTCGGTCCCGGCGCAGCGGCACTGAGTCCCTCCGCTCGTGAAGCAGCAGAGGACCTTTTCGACAAGGGTATACCGACCGTCGCTGTTCCTCGGCCTGTGACAGGGACCGGTGTACCGGATTTGTACCCCGGCGCGGTGTAAGTCTTTACTCCTCTCTCTCCACGTTCACTTCAGTCCTTGGGGCTAACAGTGATCATGCAGGATCTACGCAGGCTACCTCGGCGCTGAACAAGCGCGTATCACCCTGCAGCTGGCGATTAACGCTGGCTATGACCTTGACAAGACTAGGGATGTATTTGAAAGGCCGCTTAGGGAGGCGCTTTATACTTCGCCTGCTGCTATGGGGTATTACTTCTAGGTTGACTTGGTAGCACAGCGGGGAATCGTGACATAATAACATGGGGTGAAGGGGTGTGTGTTTGTAGCGCTGAAGGGAAAATGCATATATACCATGTCTATTTCACACACTGCTACAGGCTTTTGCGTTTAAGGATGGTTTAGATAAATCTGAAATATCTATCTCGGTCTAGATATTAGAGAAAATGTCGAGCTAGAACGCGCCGTAAGGGCGGCGATGGGATGGAGTGGGGCTTGTGGGATACAGTTAGGGTATTTGCATGGGAGAGATGTCAACCCCCGTTTGGGTCGTTTTTCTGGGGCTTTGAATAACAATTCTCAGTAACAAAAAGTATGCTTGTTAGCGTCTTGAGTCCTTGTTATGAGGGAAAATGAGATCAGCTCGCAAGCCGGCAACCTGAGTCGTGCGAAAACTCGTAGAAAGGGGTGGAGTAGTCGCCGGGTGCAACCGTAGGCGTATGGTTCCATCATTCATGGGCCTTCAAAATATCTCATACAGTAGGCTAGGCTATTATTCAAGCTCACAATGCCGAGCTCGCCCTGCATTTGTTCCCATCATCTCCTGCGGCTGTGCCGAGCGGCCTGTGGCTTTGCCCTCCAGCTCCATCGGTCGAAACGGCTTATCCTTGTCACCCTCAGCAAGCTCTGTGAGGCCGTCCCCACCGACTTCAGTACTTGTGGTACCAGTGAGAATGTTGGACTGAATCTGTTTCTTCCTCCGGCGATGAACCAGGGCCCAAATGCCAGCAGCGATAATGATCAACCCGGCTATACCGGCCCCAACACCAATACTAGCCTTTGCGCTTGTGGATAAGCCGCTGTCATTATAGCTGCTAGGTGCCCCAGTGGTTTCGTTCCCTGTTGCTTCGAGAGGCGTCCAGTGCTGAGCCCAGCTATTAATCCAGGACTCCTCTTCGGCTCCGCGGAGCGTCCGATCTGTAACTGCTATAGGTAGAATGAAGTCACCATCTGCATCTGCGTCTGCATTGGCATCCGCACTTGCATTCCACCCGAGTCCAGGCCCCGGTGCCTGGCCCAGGATCCAGGACGCATTATTCGCCCCCTCAAACCAATTGACCGCCACAAACGCCGCTTGCAGAAAGGCGCGGCCTAGAACCGGTGTACAGTGTGATGCAAAACCAGCTTCACCGATCCCAACTCTTCTGTTAAGAATACAACAGGCCCAGGGGAAGGAGGGGGCAGAATGACGTCTGTATCGACTACACGCACGTAGCCTACTAAGGAGCGGATGCCTTTAACGATAGGGCTCAATTCTATTGCTTCGATAGACTCTTCTTGACGATGTCTTTCTCTCTCTTGAGGGGTCGAATCCTCAGGGGGTTGGAGTAGCTAGTGGCCACGCCGCTAGTGATCACATGATCTCATAGATTCGTATCTGACAACCAGAATAGAAGCCCTTACTAAAGAGGGTTGACCCTTTTTGGTTCAGTGGCAAAATTCGATAGTATCATGTCAACCGCCAGCGTATGTGACGCCTTCCTATTTGGGATATCGGAATTACGCCCTCCGTTTCACCGAGATTATGCAGAGATTTCTGCTATTTCCACGGTACAAAAGTTAAGTCTCTTCTAGTTGCTTTATCAGGCTAGATTGCTTATTATTATCTGTGTATTTAAACTGCCATATGTAGCTAGATTGACAGAATCAGACCTTCATTCATTAATACTCCTACTGGCTGATGTCGAGTAATTACGCCTACCGGTGACGCTCATATATCATCTTCCCTTAATTCTGGGCTGAGTGCCAAGGCGCTAGTCAGAAAACTGAGTGCAGTTCAGTTGGGGACTTCGCCACTAATGGGAGCATAAGAGGCTTGGCAAGCATCTCGATTAATAAGCTCTGAGGCACAATTTCTTGAACCTTGAGGAAACATGTAGCATGTTCTAGAAAAGAAATAAACATAAATAAATTCACTGCCTCTCCCAGGCCCTCCTTTTGCAAAGAGATTAGAAAATAGAGAATAGAAGAGAACTTGAATTAACCAATACTATTATACCCGAAATCCTATAAAGGAAATTCGACCTGACGCATGTCCCAGGGCAAGGGTAGTTGCTTTGATTGCTGAACATGAAGGCCTGGCCTCAGGAGGAAGCCATAATACTTCTCTGCCATTTACAGATATCCAGTCCGGGCCATTGATAAGTATATCAGAATGCATTTTTGGGGAACTGGAAAGATTATTACCACACCTGGATTGAATATTGAGCGATCCCAGGTTAGTGCTGATATATGAACCATCTTGGGAGAATTGGAGTTCAGTGACTGTTCCCTTGATAATCAAGGTCTGCTGCAGGCCGCCCGTTGCCGGGTCCCAGAGCCGCACTGTGTCGTCAACCGAGCCGGACGCCAGTAGCCGGCCGTCGGGCGAGAAGGCCACTGACAAAACCGAGCTTGAATGGCCTTCGAGCGTCTGCTGCAGGCCGC
>NW_027396920.1:36926-49340 GCF_047715825.1 Aspergillus stella-maris | reverse complement strand
CACTTGCCCAGTCTTAAGCAAAGTTTCCATCGCTTGCACATGGCCCTTTGATGCAGCATGAGATAATGGCGTTCGACCGAGAGAATCCTGCAAGTTTACATCCACGGAATGTGCACCAAGTAATATCTTCAACACTGAGGTATCGCCCTTCAATGCAGCCAGGGCTAATGCTGTATAACCACCATGACTCCTATGGTTAATGTTCACCTGCTTAGTGTCCCGAAGCAGCTGTACCACTTGCATGTGGCCACGGTTTGTAGCGACCAACAACGGAGTGACGTTGTGCTTTATAGTCACATTAACATCGCCTCCCATCAAGATACTTTTCTTGGCAGTTCCCTCACTGCCTTCTCGCGCGGCCCATAAGAGAGCAGAACTTTGGAAGATTCTTGCATTATGTTGATATAAACATAGGTTGCAGGTATTGTATAAATGGCGGCATGTTTGGGCTAATGCATTAATCGAGGTTTCTGCATCCAGAAAACCCGCCACTAAGTGAAGTAATTCCAAGGGTAATTTAGCGAGGCTCATTTGGAGGAAAGATGCGATATAATTGATCAAAGTTAGATAAAGTAGACAAGGATAAGAGAAGGCGAGCACATAAGTCGTAGTGGTAGAAGGGTGGATGGGTGAAACAAGAAGTAGAAGATGGCTGTTGGCAAGATTGAATTTATAAGTCAGATACACGTTGTTAGGGCGGTGCCGCAGTAGGGCGACGAGGTCTGCCACCGAGATATCATCAACAACCATTGCCATTAGTTACTAGATCAGCCCCATACGGAATATTGCGTCTCTACCGTCATTCGTTGACCTTTATTATCATCTATATCACTACTATATCAGGCCGTCATCGTATACGGTAACCATTGGTCGATACAAGTCAAATAAATAATCTCAATGAATTGGTCATCGCCAACCAAGGATATCTAAAACCGTCACAGCTCGGAGAGAACCGGCAGAGGATTGAAAATAGATCGCTGATTAGATCGAACGTCGCTTTTGTCGCTGATTGTGGCAAACAAGCCGTGACGTATGTCCGTCAGAACCTCCAGGCGTTCGAAACTGTCAGAGCTCCTTGAAACGGCGTCGGACGCCCTTGTAGTATCACGCTATCCATGCTCGAGACCATCTTACAACAATCAAAGGAGAAACCAACATAGTGTCTGGACAAGCTGCTGGATTTTGTCAAGGACGACTTTAGAATGGCCGTCACTAGACAGAGCATAAGCAGAGTACTCGCGGTTGCCAAGGAATAAACCGCAGATTTACGAGACTACTACGTGCATAGAATATCCCGTTATTCATACTACCACTTAGTCTACATGAATGATTTGGGCTGTGACACAAGAGCAGGATCTTAGCAAACTAGCTGGTCTTCTCTTGGTATAACACTACTTCATCTTTCCAAGTTCCACCACAATACACATGATCAGATACTTCCCGCTTATACTCAAGAGGGTTCTCTATTGTCCAGGTGTTTCGGGGCTCAACAGATGCCGACATGTTTAAGGATTTCATCGAGCAACTTCTGTACCAATGGCCTACAGTAACAGTACGTTGATTGTGATATTCAACTATCTGTGGGGTAAGAGTAATGCATGATAAGTCCTGCAGAAACGCCCTACAGCAGCCTTAGACGATAGGTGAGTACTATGTTAATTAAAATAGTAGACCAAGAATAGAAGGCCTGTATTTTGATGAAGCTCTTTATTTAACTTGCTGCTGAAATCCTTGAATTATACTATTTGCGCCCGCCATCTGTTGTGCCTGAAGCATTATGAGATATTTCTGGCTTGCAATGATTTGCTGTTGACAAATATCAAGCTGTGTTAGGGTTGCAATTTCCCTCTGGTGTCTCTGCAAATCAAGCACAAGGTCGGAAATAGCAGACTTTGGTGACTCATGCATCGTTGTTATATTGGTGTGTTGATCAAAAGCTACAGCTAACTTTGAGACCATCACGCCAAGGCCTCGGTTCAAATCGCAGAGTATCGCCGTGTTCTTCTTGGAGATCTCACAACTCATGCAAGAGGCATTAGAATGCGTGTGGGCTTCATTTACAGCGCCAGATGGATATGCCTGGTCTTATTAGCTAGAACAAGGTCAAGGAAGTCGCAAGGTACGATTCGATTTACCTTGTATTTGTATGAATACATGGCTATCAAGACAATGGTGCAATGAATGTATAGCCCAAACTTTGGTTGGTGAAATCCCCTGGTTGAGTATGCAGTTGTTTGCATATAAACATGCAGAGTCAGACAAAACTAAAGTAAATGCGTTACAAAACTTTATATATATGAGGTTGGATGCAGGGAAGCCTATCCATAGAGAGGATGTACGATGTGATAAACCCAGGCAGCTGCGAAACATAATTACAAGCTAAGCTTAATGGACTAGTTTGAACACTGGCTTTGCAAGGAAGGGTTGACTTTGGTATATTCTCGCTTTTCCATTGACCCGGCTTGAACAGATTTGGTTCACGTCAGGCTTGTTGACTGTTCTAATGAGGCAAGCAGTTGACCACTTACTTGGAGTGTTTGGAGAGTTCGATGATGTGGTTCGTGTGTGGTCACTAGACCCAGAAACCGTTTCGGCTCTGGATTTGTTAATATAGCAGTTATGAACCTCAAAGCTTGTTCAAGCCAGAGCTTGTTCAACAAGCTAGCATCTGGGTCGAAAAACCTAAACAAGTGGGGTTGAGCGAAACACGAGAGACCGACTCCGCTTAGCCCTCGACTGACCGCAACCATAACATCCACTGGCGAGGTCAAACACCCTTTTAGAACATGGTCTTCCAGATACATGCCAACCCGTAGAGTAAACAGGATGATTTTTAAAGAGAGGCTCGACCCGAGGTAGAAACTTGAGTTGGGAAAAACCTGCGATTGCTTCAAAGCACCGAATATGATAGCAATCTAGGCAACGAAGTTTTTAGCTTGATAACTATCATAACATACTGGCAGACCTACCCACAGTGGACTAATTGTTCTGCCTCATCCCTGGGCTGACGGCGAAACGCAAACTGCCCCGTTGAATGCGCTGGCCACAAATCGAAAACCTGCATTTCGCTGCCCTGTGTAAGGACGGAGCTACCTCGATGAAGAAGACGCGCAAAACATCTGGTAGGTCAGGGCAAGGCAAATCACCAAGCTTGGGGCCAAGGCCAATGTGTTGATCCCTCCTGGTCCTCGTGAAAACATCGGTAGTAGTGGAGATCGAGATCTGGTGAATAGTTAAAGCCATTTGAGGACCGTTAGTCTATACATTTGTAACAGGAAGACTTAGTATTAGACAAAGCCAAAGAGTGCAAAATAAAGAAGGGTTCGCTGAAGTTCGTACTGGCGCATCGAAGCTCATGCCCCACCTTAGCTCCTCTATGGTCGTCCAGGAACCAAGTCTTCAGGCGGTTCCAGATGCCTGGGTACTACGCGGGGAGCTGGTGAGGCTGCTGGTAAGCTGGCGGACCGCCATCCAGCTAAGACTTCGGCGACAGACTTATTGGAAGTAAATGACTCCATTACAAGAGCTTGGATCCCTTAGTCTGCATTTCCTGTTCTTACGAGTGTACAGGAGCATTAGTTGATCAATATTTACTATCGCATTGCGAAAATTGATAAATCTCCTTTGTTTCTATCTGTGGTATTCTATGGAACGGTGGCTTATTAGATAATATAACAGGCTAAGAACACACAAGAGAAAGACAGGAAAGACATAAACCTATACATAACGCAAGCTGCTACTATATCTACCCTCTCTTAAAGATCGCTTTGTAGATTACCGTGGCATCTTTTACCCCTCAGCGAATTGGCTCACGTGTATATGGATCTATTGAAAAGTCCTATAGTATGATTAGTACTTTCTTGTAATTACAAAAAAGCCTCATGAGCTTTAGAATATCATAAAGTGGTACTAGTAAAAGGAGCATTAGTAGTATCTAACTTAACCATTATTAACTTGCAGCTTGTACTTGTGGTAAGTATCTTCTTCGTAGACAGTATTATATTCTGAACTGTGCAGGGTAAGGATATGGCAGGCTTACACTTAGACCATCTTACTTCGACTCAAAAAATCTCACAGTACCCGAAGAATCAAAAAGAACAAAACACGACGACCACGCCAGCCAAGGGAAAGGAAAGCCTTGATGACAAGCTCACCTACCCGAATGACCTAGCTTACTCCGGCACACGCGAAACCCAAAGAACAATCAACCCATGTTGCTAGTCTAAGAAGCACTCGTCGGGACTGCAAGCATGTTAGACAAAACAGCTGTCCGACAAATACACTAATGGGGTGCGAGACTTACTCAGACTCGTACGGCGCATAAGCAGGGATATCGCTCTCATCCTCCTCTAGCTGGTTCTCCGCGGCAATAATACACATCGCGATCTGGCGTCCAAGGCCCGCGATGTAATCGTTCGGGAAATCCTCGGCGTGGGACGAGGCACGATGCTCCAACCCCTCAAGGGCACACTGGAAGAAACCGAGCTCGCTGATGGAGAGACTGGTATAATGCGTCAAGTCATGCTCGAGACGAATGTTGTGGTATGACATTAGAGCGACGCGTTCTGAGTGAACACGCGCGGCGAAGGCGGCACGGATGATCGAGTCGAGGGTCTGGTTAAAGGCAGTGTGATAAGGCGGGCCTTCGGTACCTTGGCCGCTGCGGAGATAAACTAGGTTGTCATAGAACAGGCGGGCACGATCACCACTTAGGCAACGTGCAAGGACGAGGAAGTTGTCGATCTCCACGTTCGCGTGGAAGGGAACACCCGCGTTTCGGAAAGTACGGACGAGTGAACGTTCCGGGGTGAGATGCCCGCCGTGCAGGCGGTTGGGATGATTGAAGGTTCTGTTTAGAGACAGACGAGCATCTTAGGGCAAACGTTGGACTGACCTGCAGCGCCCTGGTTACCCGAGGTTTCAGGACGGTTGATGGAAGCCGCGCCGCCCTGACGGGAAGGAGGAGGTCCAGTTCGACGGCGACCCTGTCCGCAACCACGGCCACGCTGAGATTGGCCACGGGATGGCATTGTAACGGGCGTGAGGGTGAACCTTGACGATGGGATTAAGGGCGGCAAAAGGAGAGATAGAATAAAGGGGAAAGGTTGTTGACGAATACAAATGGGAGCGGGAGGAAAACACGCTTATATAGGCGTGTGCGGCCGCTAAGAACAAACGAGAGGGTAAGCGAGGAGCGCATCACGAGACTTACGGGAGGTGACGGACGTTGTTTTGATGTTGATTGAGAACGAAACTTGGAGTTTTTCAATGGCGGGTGTTGCTATACAAACTAGAACACCCAAGTTGCGACAACTATCAGGCCTTCGGAACTTAGTTCGAAGAAAGCAAGCAAAGACATACTTGCTGGGCTTTATAAGACAGCTCTTCCTTGACTCTGGAGCCCATGAACGATATAGGCGTACCAGGGGGGGGAGGTGTCGACTGCTGGTTTTGGATCGCCATGGAAGCCGCCTAACACCCGATTTCGATCGTACCTGCAAGGGTCGACTTTGGTATATTCTCGCTTTTCCATTAACCCGGCTTGAACAGATTGATTCACGTCAGGCTTGTTGACTGTTCTAATGAAGTAAGCAGCTGACCACCAACGCTCGTACGGAAGCCTTTAAGCCAGAGAATATTCAAAATGGCTTTGCAGCAGCTGGATTAGTCTCTTTGCAGCCGGGTCGTGTGCTATTGCAGCTAAATATATGTTTGGAGACCCCTACACCACCCCCGAGTCGATCAACTACCTCTGCACCTAAAACGCCGTACAATCTCAAGCAACTGGGTAAGCAAGCATCCACGATCAAGAAGCTATTGCGACATCGTACGCAGAGTCCACGCAGTCCAACAAAGACCGCGTTAAACCAGCTTGTTAAAGGGTTTGAAATAGCCCTTAATGGGGCTGCTATTCTTGCAAAGGAAAACCAGGATTTACGGGCTGCACATGAGAAAAAGCTTCAAAAGAGGAAACGGTCTAGAGCACAGATTGCTTCTACAGAGGGTCTTTCAATTGAAGAAGGCCAGGCACTTGTACAAAACAGGAATCAGGTAAAAGAGGCTATACAAACTGGATCTATACTAAACGCACCAGACACATTGCAGCGCCGCGTACGGGCGCCCCCACGCTGCAGTGACTGTCATACTATTGGTCATAGACGATTACAGTGCCCAAATCGTGTTTGTGTTTAGTTTGAATATAAAAATGCATGTTTTGGTGGCTTTATAGAGCTTCAAACTTTCAACCATGGTTTATTTCGGGCGGAGGTGCGTCACTCGCTTGCGTGCGTCGCTCGCTTACCGATTACTTTATTGAAGGACTTGCTCTTCTAGCTACAGCCTGTATAGAGCTTTATGTATCTGGCCAGAGGCCTCGTTAGATCCTGAATGAGGGGTATTATCGTATCGCGTATCCTCCAGGGATCGATATATCACATCAATGATAGTATAGATCAACTGGATCAGCAAGGCGCTGTACGATTGGCCTAGGTGAATAATCCAAGTCCACCTTGGCTGACAGATTTCATCTGATACGAATCTATGAGATCATGTGATCACTAGCGGCGTGGCCGCTAGCTACTCCAACCCCCTGAGGATTCGACCCCTCAATAGATAGAGAGATAACATCGTCAAGAAGAGTCTATCGAAGAAATAGAATTGAGCCCTATCGTTAAAGGCATCCGCTCCTTAGTAGGCTACGTGCGTGTAGCCGATACAGACGTCCTTCTGCCCCCTTTCCTTCCCCTGGGCCTGTACGATTCGTTACATCATCCATTTGATATTGATCACATGACCCTGATTCGACGCTAGTAGCCAACCTCGTAGCTCATAGCATCGTGGTGCGTGGGCTATATAGCTTTTTCACTTCCTCTCAAATCTGTGGCCATGGCTGCCGCCGTAACCGATCGTCTTTCCCTTGATTTCTAGTCTAATCGATGAGGCACTTTTGCTATTGGACTGTTCGACCCGTGTGCTCCGCTTTGCCATCTCCTTTTCCGCTTGTAGAGCCGGTTTCTGAAGGTCATTGGAGATCCGTGAGAGCTGAGTTCTCGATTGTTGATTATTGTTCAGTGCTAATTGAACCTGTCTTGTTCTTCCTAGAAAGGCGCCGCGACCAGGATGTCACCTCAGCGATGAACTGCGGTAAACAACTTGCAGAAGAGAGGTGCCTTGCTGAGCAGCTGAACCGGTGGTCTTGCATTGCATGGTTGGCCCCTCTGGGCGTACCCGATTTTCTCGGCTGCTTTCGAGGGCTGAGTGCAAAAGTTGACGTGGTCACAACAAGAGAGACGAGAAGCTTGGTTTGAGACAAATTCAAGCTATTGGTTCATAATGCTGCATCATGAGGGCTTCCTTCAAAGACTCTGGAGATGATGTCATCTGTTTTGAGTAGGACTCGGAGACCCGGAGTGTCCATTCCTGTGTATCTCTGAATATGCAACTTGACTTGGTACTACTTCTTCCAATTCTGAGAAGAAGACGCAGGAAATTAATCTCATTCCCGCTCTAGCAGGCACCTTGGAGTTCACAGCCTAAAGTTTACGAAGATGGTGCTCCTTGACCTTCATCTGATCCAGTGTGTGACTACTCCTTTGCCTCCGTAACATCAGGGCTTTGCAGAGGCGCAGTCACGGAGAGACTTGGTCGTCTTTAAGGATGACCTATAAATACCTGGTTGTTGGCCCCTCGGAGACCACACAACCTTTTTTCTCAAGCCCACTGCCAACATATTTCTTACTCGCACCTGCACGGAAGCCGAAAATATGGGCCAGTATTGGTTAGTGTCTTGTCCCTCCGAAAAGGAACACACAGAATGCCTATTCGCCATGAAGTTAGGCGAGATGCTCTTCTCGTTTTGGCCAGGATTCTTGGTTCCTCTTCTTCTCCGCAAATCCTCTGATTTTTCAATTCGTTCTTCCTCCTGCAATCGCCCACTGTTATCGCCGAGAGACCCTTGGGTTGGACGTTGGGCGGGCGAGCCAATTCTTTGTATTGGTGACTACTTGAAACCTGGGGACCTCCCAATCATGGAGCAGCACGGTGACCTAGGAATCGATACCAGCCTGTCGCTACACTTGGCTGCCAAAGATTCCTACAATGATATTTCCGATCTCCCTCAAAGCTGGTGTTCTATCACGAAATCAACCAAACCCTGCGGTCGGGTCTTGCGGAATCTTACTACCAAGGAATATGTCCGCGAGAGTGGACTTGCAGGTGGTCCAGTAAAAAGGAATCCTTTTCAGTATGGAATGGCGCGCTCGGAGTACCACTCAAGGGTTTTGGGGTCAAGGAAATCTCGGAGGTCATTGACAAGCGCCTTTCGGTCGATGGCGTTGAGTGCGACAGTTGCCATCATCCTCGGCGGTAGTTCAGCCAACTGAATCCACTGAGATCTGTTGCCTGTGATAATGCTCGTGAAAATAGTGCATTGTCTCTTAGCCAGCGCCCCAGAGATCAATGTACGCACTTTCTGCAATAGTGTAAGGATCATTTTGACGTTCCACAACCCTGTTGATATTCGTACCGCAGGATGCGCTCGCAAGAACTCGACGATAAAGTAGGTATCCATGTAGTCGAGGACAATAGTTGTTTCGCTCTGCTGTGTAAACGTAATTTCGTCATTCTTGAAACCTGTCGTAGCCTTAAGATGCTGCTGTTCTTCAAATGACTCCCGTATCCACCGCTTGAAGTGAGATGGAAGCCTAGTCTCATATATAACAACTAACCGCGTGAAAGGCCTCCAGAAGTTAAAGCGACGCAAGAGAAGAGTATAAAGGGAAAACCCAGGAAAACATGGGTACAACGCCTTAGTTAGGCCCAACCGACATTGAACGGTTAAAAACAAAAGCGCCCAGAAGTAGAATAAAAATCTAACACCTGGTCGACCAATCTGCCTATGGATTGTCGGCCAAAGCTAGGATGTGAATTGCAAAAGATAAAGCAATGGTTGCGACACGGGTACAAGGTTCACGAAGGACAAGGCCTTCAAAGCCGACAAAGAAAAATCCATCTAGGCGTGGTGATTAGAGGAATTCAAGCCGGATGCAAACTATGACAATGAGAGAACAAGTAAAACGGAAAATATGTTGGTTGGAGAGGGAAGTATCGGTCCAAGAAGGCTGGGGATTACCTAGGTAGAGCCTCTGGTCTGCTACCCAGCTTCGAAACAAGTGCCAGCTGGAAGAGCCAAGGACCAAACTCGGCCGAATGGCGGCTACAGTTCGCACAACCGTACAGGGATAGAGGCTGCAGAACCACAGCAACCTAAGATACGATTAACCTTTAACAATGGCAAGAACCTTACTACAGGTGTGGCTAAATTACTGAAGAACCTGAGCATAGCAATCAACTCTCATTGATATCTTGCTAGCTTCCCGCTCACCCATCACGTCGTCGGCCACTTCGATTCCCATCAACGATCTCCCTTCCATGCACCCAGTAGCATATCAATACTCCAACCCCTCGCCCTGTCGGCTTTTCGACTCGATCTTTCGTAAGGTGACGATCTTGCTTGGATCGGGGCTAAGCTCACAGGATCTGGCAGGTCCTCTTTCGATTCTTTCTTGTGCGGGTGTCGACCACGGCTCAATTTGTCGATTCCTGGGTTTGGTGGCAGGCGTTAACTCGATTCTTAAATGTAGCATGGACCGACACTCCTTCCTCATATCGTCCTAGCAATGATTAGTAAATCGTATGCGTTGAAAGAAACTACTCACAAGGTTCTTCTCAATCATGGTGGTGTCCACTTCAAAGATGTGCAGCATCACAGTAAGCAAATAATGGCATGCAGCATTGGTCCCTGGGAGGCCTGTCCCCCTTGCGTGAGATTCCGACCTGGTCAGCATGGCGGTCTGTGCATGGCGTCAATGAGTGAGGTTCCTACAAGACAAGGCTTATTTTCGTGCTCTTTTACACCCTACTTTTCCTCACCTCACCCCACTTTCTCTTACCCTGCCCCTGCTTTATCTCACCCTACCCTCTCAAAGCGCCGTGCTCGCACTAATGCATCAATGCCAAACTCCAAGCAACCATCCAAGATGTTGACGGCGAGAAATTTGCCTTGGTGCTTCTAGTGAAAGATGACGCAGAAGGGTGGACTACTGGGTGACTGGAAGCGGGTATGAGAGAGCGACCGGGTCCCGCAAGGCTACAGAGCAAGGCCGACTTCAAACGCGCTATGCTTGCTATGTTTGCCCTCAGTGGCAGTATAAAGATGATAGTCTTGGAAGTGGAATTTGACCCTGCTGCTGGACGATCTTTCATGACATCACATGCATTGCGTGTATTCACCCATCCAGCCCGCTCCTACCCGCCATAGCATCAGACACCCAAGGAGGAACCAAGACACGGAGCCAGCAACGGGAAGAAGAGGGCTAGACGGATGTAAAGGTAGCTGCTGGATGACGGCTAGTGCAGATTTGAGGGATTAAGCATCATACCAGAACTAATTCACCAACAAAAGACATCAGCAAAGGATACCTAAGATAGGGTCAAGCTACTTCATCAACCTCTGCGAAATTGATGCCACGGGCCAGACATGTCAGATGCCCATCAAATATTGGCCGCCCAGATGCATTTACCAAGCGACCTCCTCGCGATTCCCCCGACCAGAACTCGTCAATCAGCTCTTTAAATCGCGTTGCCACCACCACATCCATCTTGCCGGACTCTAACATGGGCGTCTCGCATTTGTTCTTGACCCGTGACAAGAACTTGTCTGGGTCCTGGGAAAAAAGCTCCAAGTACAACATAAGGTAGTAGCCACAGAGTTCTTTTCTTTGTTGTGGGAGTGTTCCATGCTCATCCTCGTAGATCTCACACCTCTCAGTACTGCCCCTCATCGTGGCTATTATCTGTCTCATTGGCTGGCCAAGGCTTTCCTCCCAAGCATAGCCCTTTGAATCCAGGAAGTAGACATCCGGGGACTGCCCTTCTGTAATTATCCCACCTGAGCACGCCACAATAACTGTGAACCAATGATCTTCGTCATGGATGGGGAAAACCAGATATTGGGCAGAGAGAATATCCTGCTCATGCTCGGGGTCTGAGGCAAGTAATTGGTTCCAGCCTGCCTGGAGATCGGTGGACCTAAGAGGACAAAAGAAATAGATCTTCCAAGGATATTCCCCTTGTGAGAGCTTTACCCTTAAAAAGAGACAGAACAGCCGGATTGACTCAGTTGAAAGCCAGTGGGCCTTTTTGCTAGTAGCAGCAGCGTCGGCGTTCTTTTTGATGGTCTCCATATCCTGCAAGGTGAATGGAACATGCTCAAATTGGAAACCACTATGGGATGTTAAATAAAAGACATGAATGCGCAGGATTATACTCACGTAACACTGCCATTCTCTTTAAAAAGCAAAAACTCAGGTTCACCAGGAAACGTGAGTATGCCGTGATGCTTAGTAAATAAGCTCTCTAGAACTGGCTCTAACACTAGTTTTGTTTCCTTGAGGCGATTGTGGAATTCATCAACATCTGCATATCCAGTCTCAACCATAAGCTCCAGTTGTTGGCCAAGGAGTTGAAGTAGTGTTTTTTGCTCATGATTGTTTTTGATAATAGGAACTATAGTATCAAGCTCCTTAGAGGTGCTTTTCACCAATTGCCTATAACCCATTAGCAGATTGTCATAAAAATAAGGTAAATCCTATACCAGACCACTGGGCTGAATAGAATCCCAAGCCCTAGGTGGCTCACAAGCCTGTCACGCAAAACATTCCCTCGATAGCGAATTGTGTTTAGGTGGTCTCGTTGACCTGTCTGGTCTTTTTTACCAAACATGGAATCCAGGACCTTGGTAGTAGCAGCGCGAGTTGTGTAGGGTTTATTTCTGGCTGTACGGAAGTTTTGTTCAGCAAGACTGATTTGTTGATCAAGCCATGTTGACACTGCGATATGCTCAAGAAGGCTGAAGATAACCGACTTCTGCTGCCTAGCAGATGATGTTTCAGCAAGCTCCTCCCATCGAACTGTTTTCAGGGCGTCCTCCATACTATCCTGGATTTTGGTACCATCTCGAATTGAGTGAACAACTTCAATATAGAGACGCTGTGGTGGTTCATAAAGTTGTTGACTATAATAACAGACCAGTTCAACCGCAAGTTCGATTGTCATTGGATGCTCAGGACAAATCGGGCTTGAGTCTGATTCGCCGAGGGAGACTTCCTGAACGACTTGTGTTGCCCCCTGGGTTTCATGGACTTGCAATAAGGTAACATGAGTATGAGAGACTTCTCGAGTGTTGCGGGGGATTTCTGAGGAATGCTCTGAGATATCCTCTAATGGATGTGCCTGGGTGGTGACCGTTTTGGGGTCGCTTGCTTCCTGGGAGACTTGCGATGAGGTGACGTTTGTTGCTTCGCTAGTGTGAGAGACTTCCTGAGTGCTGCGGGCGATATCTAAGGTACCCTCTGA
>NW_027396920.1:0-36561 GCF_047715825.1 Aspergillus stella-maris | reverse complement strand
TCTTGAGTGCTGCGGGCGATATCTGAGGTACCCTCTAATTGATGGGGCTGGTAGGTGATTGTCTGGAGATCGCTCGCTTCCTGGGAGACTTGCGACGGGGAGATGTTTGTTGCTCCGTGAGGGTCATGTAAGACTTCTCGAGTGTTGCAGGGCATCTCTGATTGATGTGCCTGAATGGTTGTTATCTTGGGATCATGCGAGGCAAAGGATAAAGAATCGGTCCCAGAGGGTGCACGACCCGAGGTGTTTCGAAGAACTTTGGACAGTTGAGGCCAGCCTTGCCGCCGTTTCGATCGATTTGATGGTTGGTAAAGAGGATCCCGTTTTCTCTTGCGACTGCGAGAGCCCTTGTGTAAGCTGTCGATTGCAGTGCTGACTTTGGTGTTACTCCATAAATGTGGATGCTGAGCAAGAACTCTGGTGCACCACTGGAGGCGTCGCACTAGCTGTATTTCTGGATCCTCCTCTTTCTTCTTCATCATGCTTAATAGTAAGTAGGAAAAGCAATGGTGTCAGGATTAGCTGTGTTGCTGTTTGTTATATGCCTCCACGTCAGACCAGTTCGCAGCCACCGGTATTTCAAATGTTCCGTTCCGGTCGCGTTACGATCCTAGGATATTGCCGCGACATTAAGGCGGTCAAGGCTACGGTCCGCTCCGGTAGCAAGTCCTCGTGGGATAGGGCACCTCGACCCGAGGATGGCGGGTGACGCCTTACCTGCTGGCGCAACCATAGCCACTGCATCAAATGTTCTAGGCAGTAACGGCGTCATGAGAAACTTACGAACCTCTGACCAGCAGGTGAAACCTGTCAGGAGGCCAAGCTCCGTCCAGGAGTAATGACTTACTTCGCTATATTAAAAGGTATCTGAGATTAGCTAGGACGAACAGAAGTTCTGGGAGCTACAACAGAGATTACGACTCCAGGTTTCCGATATACAAACCGAAAGATTCGCGAAGTCTGCTTAAGATGGTTTTGATCGTTTCTAATCTGTTGTCTCCCAATACATTCTGACAGCCAGAATAGAAGCCCTTACTAATGAGGGTTGACCCTTTTTGGTGTAGTGGCAAAATTCGATACATTCTTTAATCACAAGAGGTGACAAGGAGAACTAGCCCTTTGGACATGGTATACCAAACCAAAGGCGCATGTAGTTAAAGGACATCATGAGTAATACCTCAGAGAAACTAGTCTTATCCTCCTCTCCTGCCTGAAGCTACCAGCCTGTCCTTTTTCTTTAGGTAAAAATACCGTGTACGAGAAGCAGCAGCAGCCCGACCAGGAAGCCGTTTGGCGATTTCTTCATAACTCTGTCCCTGATGTCGCCCACTCAGTAAGACTTCATCCTCTGCCTTTGTCCATAAATTTCTGTGCTGTGGTGGTGACGAGTGCTCCTTTGATATGCTGAGTTTAGACCGAGAATAGCTGAGTTCTGGTTCATATACTACTTTAGCGTCTGTTAGCTGCCAGAAATCCCTTTCAAGTTCATTGAAACCCTATGGTTTATTTTACGTCAGTATTCACTAGATCATCAATTAAGTTTGCAGTTGCCATACCTTATAGGCCCGAAGAGTGCGTCTAATAATGTAATTGTCAGACTTAAGCTCTCTTGAGATCCTTTGAACTGCCAAGCCATCCGGATAGGCAGCAAGAATGTCTTGTATCTTAGTACTATGGGCTTGTTTGACCTCAATAGTTGCTAGATTCTCTTGGATCGGGGTATAATTGGCGGCCTTATGTTTCTGTTCTTTCGTGGCACGCAAGGTGAGTTTGGGGGAATCGATTGAGCACCATCCACTCTCATTGCTCTTCCAACACCAAAGTATACCCTAGAAGCCATTAGATATCTTTATGTGCTCCAAATAACAAATTAAGAGAAGTTGAGCATACATTATATCTGAGTAAAGCTGCTTTAAAACCTCTTTCCCAATATCGGTCCTTACAAGCAAATGGAAAGCGCTTCTGAATTTGGCGCATGATTTCGGATTCTGACGTGATTGAGGCAGACTTAACTAAAACCACCCATGCCATGATAGGTTGCGTAGTCCGGACCAAATAGGTATTCACCCGAAGCGCCTGATGAATGTCTTTTCCGTCTTTGAGGACATTCAGCAATATCGATCCGTGACCAAAATGCATTGATTCACAAAGAAATTGAAGCCAGGATTTGGATGACTCCATGGCTCTGCCCCCAGCAGTAGAGGCGAGGACCAAAGGCCAGAGAAGGGCCGTGCAATGGATGGGCGAGTTGTTGTTACCATACTGTGACTGTTGACCGAAAGCAGTATTGCGAAAGTGGTACGGGATACTATCAAGGATCGCGGTTGCTAACGGCTCAAGCGATTGAGAGAGTTTGTCGGGCATATTCGATAGACAAGTGTGAAGAACAATGATCTGTGCGCACCGGTATAGATTCATGATATGGCATGCCCAGGTATCGGAATATTGGAAGTATTGTGGCAGGCTCTGCTCCCAATTATGTAGGTCATTGTATATTTTCTGTGCTTGCAAAGCGATCTCTGTCTGGTCGCTAAATTTATCCTCGTAGATATCTGCTTGCAGGCAAGAAAGCGCGCCCATGATTAAAGCCAGCTTTTCGCCAAATGTTGCCGGATGGGCTTGCAAGTCCGGGGCTATCTTGATGGGTGCAAGATTCGTCACGCGGCGACCGCGAAGCAGGTGCTCGGTGATCTAGTCACAAAACTGTCAGGATTGTATGATAAGAAGTGAAACAGATGCAGAGAATCCATACTATCTGGACCTTTAGCCAGATAAACAGTCTTAGCTTTCCTTGATCCTTAAGCTCTCCCTCTTGACGACCCAGTATTTGTAAGATATGGTCCAGAAAAATCGAGCCTTTCTGCACATCCCCCCAGGAATCATAGGTGACAATCTGCAATACTCGTGAGTAAGGTATATAGAGCAGGCACTATGAATACTTACGTACCTCAGCAATAGCCAACCCATAGAGTGCTATGATAGTCGCAGTCGTCGCGGTCTTAGCTTGTGAGGCTATTTCCACACGCCGCTTTGCCCATTGATTTGCCAATTGAACAATTTTTGGCCAGTTATGGTCTCCACCACATGTGGTAACTCCCAATGAGATCAGACTTGCTTTCAATGCGCGGATGCTCACCTTATCACCGATATTATGAAGACCCGGCACAAAATCTTCCAGATCGTTCCACACCCCTTTCCCAGCAGCATTCATTATGTCTGATATCCTGGAGCCTGAACTGCTGAACTGAGGCTCTGTTGCGTCGGGCTTCGCTGCGACTGAGATGTTTTCCTGGGTAGACCGTGGCGCTGTCTTGTTGTATTGTACCATGGTACTTCGGGCCTGATCGACATGTTCATGGAACACTTGTCTATCCACAGTGTCTTCTAGGATTCGTGTAACATGACTATATACTCTAGATTAGTATAGTATGATCAGTAAAAGGAGCACTCACTTGACACTGAGGTATACCAATTCCCAGGGTGACTGAGAACCGAAATCATTATAGGTACCCATTGTGCTATGCTGCTATTTCTCACGCCTGCAATTAAGCAGTTTGTTTAAGGAAGAAAAAAGATGTAGGAGGATAGTGAAAGGGATATCTAAAGTGTTTCTTTTATTTTCTTCGTGCAGTCCTGCTAGCGACCGTGTCCCCCAGGTGGTTTATGCTGGGAAATTACTACTTTGCTTACGCGGAACCCAGGCGCCTCGTGATGGGTCCCTGTACTTCTTTGGTTTTTTTTTTTTTTTTTCTTTTTCTCAATTTTATTCATTTTAATTTTTATTTTAGTCTTCTTTTACTAGCGCTACGTATGACAGGGGTCAGGAATCCTTCCCTCCAAGAGGACCTTAGTACGTACGTGCGTAGATGCGAACCTGGGCCAGACCGCTTCAACCTGCAGGAAGGGTATTAAGGAGCATAGCTGAAGGGGAAAAGCAAGTACATCGGTGCCTACGCCAGCTGCCTCCAAGTCTTCAAAGCCCTGCTTGTTGTCTTTCTTTTATTCCTGTTTCCCCTCTGTCTCCTTCTGTCTCCTTCCTCTATCTCCTTCATTACCACGAATCAAGAAAATGAGCGCCTCAAAGCGTTCAGCGCGAAACACTGAGAGCCAGTCCAAGCGAAGGAAGGCCGAGGGTAAAGAATATAAAGAAAATAATGGTCTAGCAACGCTCGTGAGTCTTCCTTTCCTATTCTTCTTAAAGGTACCAACTTTCGCGACCTACTTTATTGATAAATGCCAAGTTAAACGAAGAGACAACCTTGCCCGCCCCTGATGTCGCCCATCCGCAAACTACAGAAGATCCAGCCTCCCTTTACGTGCCAACCAAGTCCCATCCAGCTGCAGCCTTACCGGACGCTGTTAGAGAATTCTCCACTTGGTCACATCGATTCGGTGAACTCCTTTCCGCTGCTGGGCACCAGGCGATACTTGATAGTGAATGGACCGCGTGGCTTGCCAACGAGGTGCCAAAGCTACAGTCCTTGTTGAGGGAGCAGCAACAGACAATCACTTCCCAGGATGCTAGGATAGGTGAACTGGAATCCAAAGTACAAGAGAAAGCTGCTTCTCAGGATAGTAAGATGGATGACTTGATCTCCAAGGTACACCAGCAGCAACAGATAATTGATGACCTTAATAAAGAGATCAAACAGCAAGGTGAAAGCTGTCGGACAATCTTTGACAGATTGGAGAACATCAAAATTGCGGACGTGCTGAAAGGGTTTCTAGGAAGATCAGCTTCGTGATGGGTCATCTAACTTTAACTGGGCTCGCGATTCGTGTGATTACTGAATGTAGGTAGAATCAACTGGTTAAAAATTTGCTGTCTTCTACAAATGTAACTAGCACTGGCGAGATACGCACTTTACAGTACTTGGAGAAAGATATAAGTCCTAAATCTGCGCTGCCTTTCGTCTTTATGTAGAGATGTTCTCGCCCTTGAAGCCGGTTTTCCTGTAGGTTACAATATGATGTTCACTAGCTACAAGCTTGCTATCCTGGCGTTTGTTGTATACAGTTGGCTTTGAGGTACGGAACTTGTTTTTGACTTTAGTACTAATGGTTCAAATTCCTATACCTAACGCCTGCTTTGCCGCATCTCGTACCTTGTCCTGAATCCCACTCTTCTACTATTAGCCATGGGAAGAGTTTGGATGAGCAAGGCAACTCACAAACTCTTGACGGTACTCTGATAGAGCGTGGATAAGGCGAAATGGGATAATAACCTTGCTGAATGAGAGTCAGCTTCTTGACAACAGGGATTGAAGAGATATATACGCGGGAACATATCCTGAGGAGCCTGGAGGATCTATCCGTCTAAACCTCCTCGTAAAGGAAGTTAAACAGAGTCTTTGATACTCAGGCAATAGAATCAAGGTATGCTCCATCCACCTGAGGTGCTTGATTTGGATATATGAAGCCCTCATCCACCGTACCTCCTGTATCTCAACGCATGAAGACTCGTTCAACAATTCCTCGTCCGCAAAGTGTTCGTTCGTCGAGTATTCATCCGTAGAGTGTTCGTCGTCCATAGAGTGTTCATCGTCCGTAGAGTGTTCGTCTGTTGACTGCTCGTCGATTGATTCATCTACACCACATAGATCCGCCAATATGGCGTACAATGCGATCCTTGCCTCAGACAGCTAGAAGAATTAAAAGGTGCCATCGAAGATCAAGCGTCACCTACCTGTGGAGCCTCTCGTTCCATTCTGATTTTGCTCAGGCTTGTTTATCGTCACTCTCGTCCTCGACTCTCGGAGACCCAGGCCGCCAAAAATAAGTCAATAGAGCAATGGGCACAAACAAAAACCAGAGAGGATATGCAATCAAAACAGAGTTGCCGAGCGAGTCAAATGACATAATAAATGTAGTTCTGAGTACGGCCAAAAGAGCACGAGAGGTGTGTAGGAATCTGGAAGAGAAACAAAACTCCCTAGGAAACTTCTCTTTTTTCTTCAGCGTCCCTATACCCCTGTCCACAGATCAGGCAGACAAGACCTCTTTTTTCGCTGGTCTAGCCCTGCCCTTGAGTCGGTATCCTGCTTCTGCTTCTGCGCATGCAGCGGTTGCTGCAAACAACCCACTTTTGACAAATCAGTACTTCGTCAGAGGCACGTCTTATTCTTCATACGCCACTGGGCATCCAGAACGCATCTCTGCCATATTAAGGACTGAGCGTCGGCTAGTTCTTACGTAGATCACTCCTGCGAGCCAATAACAACTAGGGATAGGGATGCAGCCAAGCCCACGCCACTGTATTATCTCAATACGTTCAATTTCAAAACACCAGGTATTGTGAAAGTGGGCCAACCTAAGTACTTTTGGCTTTAGACAAGTCGAGGAATGGAAAGGTAGACTCCTTGGTCAGGGAGGAAGATTGGACAGACGGATAATCATAAAGCAGCCTACAACCCTGATCTAAGGGTGCTATTTGCCCGAAATATCTCTTGCTTTGCGCCTTCCTTTATTTACAAATTACAGATTACAGTTTCCACAGCCATGGTTAGTATATGCGTAGACACAAGTAGACCGGGTTTGCTGATTATGGCAGGTACTTGTTTACATAAGCAATGATCTCCTCAAGCTTAACGCCCGACCAGCTCTCGAGAGCTTCTACGAGCACAACCAAAGAGACATGGCTTGTCTGGACCCCTCTTTGAGAGAAGAGTATATTGAGTATCTCTTGGGCGAGCTGACCGACTCGACTCTCCTCTTCCTGTCCCTTTTCACCTGGGACATCCGCCCGGACGCCTTCTCGTATACGTACTGGATGCGGATGGCAATCCCACTGTCTCCACTCGAGCGTTCCCTGCTGGCAGAATCTCTACGGAACCCCAGGTTGGAACAGGACTTGGACCCATTCTATCACGAATACCGGCAATTGGTGGTGGGGGGATTAAATAAGCAGGGTTTTGAGCTAGCAATCGAGATCCTGCCCAAACGTCTGCATTTCTTATTCAAGAATTATCTACAGGCTTCGTTGGATTTAGTTCAGGATCTAAACCATGTTTTGGAATGTATATAAGCCTTTGAAGAACACTCTAGATTGCTGGTTTCCTTCCCCCTTTGACAAGGACAAGTAAATCAACCCTTCACTGTCTTGCGGAGTCGGCCGTGGTGGTCTTGGCACGGGAGGGGTAATCACAATCAAAGAACCTGACAAGAACATCGATTTCTTGAACCACAATTGCGTTGTGAGAACCATGCAAAAATTCCGACACTTACAGATCCTTCATGACCAAAAAGTGGAAGCACAAATACGCCAGATAATCCCGGCTTTGGACAACTGGTTAGATGGGACTTTGCCTCTTCCACGACACTTTGACAGCGGGCCGGAGGATCTAGGAGTTGTCTTCCCGACCGGCGAAGTCCATACTCCTCTGAGCGAAATCAAAAGTCTTATATACAAAGGCGTAAGAGAGATAAAAGGAAACTTTCAGCATTCTTGCTAATTTAACCCTATAGGCTGCACAATTCTCCCTTCTCCGAACGTACAAAGATACTTCCACACCACTTAATCTCTCAAAGGCCGTTTATACTGTCCTCCGAGGGCCGGGCAAAATCGGCAACATGAAAATCACATTAGGAGAGTCTATATGGGTTGAGCGTCAGGAATTCCTGTCTGCTGCGCTCATCCTCGTGATAAGCAAGCCGGCAGAGATCATAGTTGGGCAGAATGTTTAAACGAAGAGCACCGCGGCGTTGAGCAGAAAGCCTTTTTGCCTAGTTCATGTTACGCGTAAGGCTTGTTGATTCATTTCGAGTATCGTAAGACCGGTCTGTGGTAGGCTGGCGATCTGTGTATGTTGGGGCACGATAGGCTTGGAAACGAGCAGTGGAACTTGACGAAGCTAGAACTTGAGAAATCCATTTAGCACTGCGAGGCAGTCAACCAGCAATTGGCAGACAGCTTACTGGTATCGGTGTCTTGGTATTCCACAACAGAGGCCATGCTTTGCGTGTCTTTGTCATAGTACTTAATAACGTAGGAGACTTCAAAGCACTTTCCTCCAACAGAATTTGTAGCAAGCTCGCTGGCTGAGATCGAAGACTTGATCGCTTTCTGGTAGCAGGAATGGAGTCGCTGGTCATCATCCTTCATCGGGTCAAGACCGGAGTGAATCTCATCGTTGGTTGTACGAAAATGACGGTATAGAAGGTCTGTACGAGTAAAGCCTTTCAGACATGCGGGACAAAGTACTTTGAAGCCCGATCGTTTCAAAATCTGATATAGGACTTTGTTCTCATGTTTTAGGCCTTCCATCATACCTTGTTGATGTGTGATTATCTGAGAAGGGTCAGTGAGTGGTGGTCACTTTCAGGGGCGATCTCTTCTCCGCACACGTGGCCCCACTTCCACAAAACGTGGTGTATTGTAAAGCAGCTGAAACATCCAAGGTTTCCTAGTGTCTCAATCTACGAGTTCAGGCTCAGTCATCGAACGAGTAGAGAAGTAAAAATAAGATTCAAGCAGAAGCTGTGCAGTTTACCAAAATTCGATAACCATAGTGTAGATCTAGAATGGCTTAAAGTCACAATGAACAGGTGCCGCACCGTCTGCAGAATCTTCGGGGCAATGTTGCCAGTCGGTGAATAGAGGAGCGAAAATTTCCGGTCGAGGAACCACCTCCATCAGCTCTACGGAACTGCTCTAGATTAGCTTTATCAACTCCAGAGAGAAGCACTCATGCTGCAGTACTCACAGGGAAAAGTCGCAGCTTGTCCTTTCTGCTCCCTTGGTATCCTCACTCAGATATTCGGCCCATTCATTTTTCTTCATAGATCGGAGGCTGGGAATGAAGAGCTCAAATCCGCACTTCAAGATACCTATTGTCTTCTTGCTCAATCCGTGCTTTATACCAATGACTTCGAAGAGGACTGAGTAAGCATGCCCCGCGGATGAAAATTCGAACTCGGTCTGATACCTGTTGTTGATAGTCAGATTCAAGGCACAATACATGTATCCAGTCTCGAACTTACATGGGGATAGGCTCTCCAGCAGCTGTTAGATCCCAAAACTTGCACTTTACTTTATCACCAAAGGTCGGAGTTAGTCCTGCACCTTCACGAAGGACTTTCTTTTCGAATGAAGCCATGGGGTGTAGGAGAGGATCAGCGCAAACAACGTATGTGCTTAAGAACAAGAGACTTGGAGATGGTTGAGGAGAGGGATGAGGCAGGATGGTCCGCTCTATTTATGTCCATGCCTTGAGATTCGTGAATGGTGCTTTCCGACAGTAGCGCTGTGTTAGAACAAATCATCTGGGAAGATTAGCCATGACTGCAAGTATATCTTGCGAACTTACGTACAGTGTAGGGAACAATTCTAGGAAGTTTGCTGGCTCGCAACCTACGGACTGAGGCAATCTATGCACCAACTTATAGGCTAATCTATAGTACTACAAGAAAGTTTTGTATAGCAATTGAGTAAACAAGGAGTAACTAAAATCTCTGGTGGGCTATTGAGTACACCCGACCAAGCTTGCTCTCCATGACTAGCCAGTCAGCCCCTTGACATTCAACCAGAAGAGATAACAAGTCGCTTGATACAACATGCAAACTAATCAGAATTGGCGTCACGCCCAATTTGTCAACATCTATATCTCATCTCAGTCAAAAAGCTTGCCAGAACGGTGCGTGATTTGTGTACATGGTCTCGAGGGTTGATTCGGTTGTCGCCATCATTCGGGAAGATGTGATGCATGATGTGCTAATGCTTCGGGTGATATGCCGCCAGGGCTGGCATTGCCACCTAGGCTCTTGATTTCCTTGCAGGGTTTGCACCAGATGATCCCAGTCCAAGGCGTAACACGATTCATCTTGTCTTCGGCAACTTGCTGTGCAGCTTTGGGAGCCACCTCATGTGCAAGCTTACAATGCAAGCGGGCAAAAGAGATCTTCTCCTTGGGAATATATTCGAAACAATCGGGGTCGGGGCACACAAATCCCTTTTCAAAAGTATGGCTCGTCATATGATCTTCCCACGCCGTTTTATTGGGCAGCTCTCGTGAGCATTCCGTGCACTGGAAACTCATTCTGATCTCAGAAGGTAAGAATGGGTAATGGAAAAACAATAATTCTAGAGTCCGGGTGTTTCAACGTGCGAAGTGGAAATCAACAGTAGGAGGAAGGACAATGGAAAAGGGAGTATGTTCTAGTACTTGAATGTTTGCAAGACAGTTATGTAAATATAATGGAAAAGAGAATGTAAGACCGGAAGATAGGGGAACGCGTAGAACTATATGCTCTCTGGCATGGGGACAGGTGTGCTCTGGATCTTATGCAGCTCTGTCCTTGTCACTCTCAGAAACCTCGTTGGCATCCCGGCCTTGTAAGTGGTGATCAGGATTCGGTAGAACGAGCGTAAACTGGCTATCAATGCTGCCTCGTTTACCAGGGTCGTTCGGTGTGCGCTCGGGCATCTCTCCCACAAGTCTGAGTGGTTCATTACCACCTGCAATCAAAGTCGTCGTCCCACAGCATTGAGGTAGATTCGTGCTTTGAGAGCTCCAATGTTCCGTACGGACGTGTATACCAGGGAAAGACGGTTCTGGAAGCCGTTGCATAGTCGGAGCCGAGATGCTGGCGTTGTGAATGGACGAATCAGGGTCGCAAAAGGAATCGGTCAGCGATGGGTCGACAGGGCAGTTGAAAGGGATATGGGAACTAGGTCCAAACACCGTCGATTCTCCGCTAGTACTCCAACAAGAGGTTAGCTACTGATCTCGTCTCTGGGCCTTTGAGAGTCACCTTTCTTGGGTAGTACCTGGAGATTTGGGGACTTTCCTGGCAGAGCTGCTTGATGAACCTAAGACGGTAAGTAGACGCGACAAGGTCGAATGGAGGACTGGAGGAATACCCCAAGGCCTAGCAGGGAATGACGGCTGCTTGTCTGTGGTTGCAGGGTTGGAACGAGGATACTGAAGAGGATCAATGAGATTGGGAGGCCTAGACACATGCTCATCCTCATCAACTGATGAGGGCTCAGGATCGTGGGCAACATCCCCGCCACAAATGCGTGCGATGGATTGAGACAAACCACATTGCCACAATCCAAGATTCTGGATACGTCCAATAAACAGATTCAAACGGGCCTGGAGTCTTCTCAACATCATGGCTAGAGCAGGTCAGTGCAGCTGTGCACCCAGTACAGAATGCGAGGCTAGCTAGCCTTATATTAATTATGACTTTCAGTATTGCTGTAGGCTGAGATGGTCTAGTTACCAGAACTGGGGTTCTAGAGCTTGGCCCCTGTACTAGTAGATCCAGTAGATCGACGCCACTCTTCTCCGCACCGTGTGCCTAAACTCAATCTGTAAGAACCGCTATCACTGATAGCTGTTTTTACAGATTGGGCTTAGGCTAACACGGAAGAAGTGGAGATAGTAGCGCCACCTTGTGCCTATACCCGATCTGTAAAAACAGCTATCAGTGATAGCGGTTCTTACAGATTGAGTTTAGGCTGACACAGGAATAACTGGGGCCTGAACCTCGATCGGATACTCTGGGCAAGATCTTCGCCTCGCGTCGAATCCACGAACTTGGGACTAGATATCGCTGGCACACAGGATTCCTCGACTAACAATAAACGAAAGCCTTGCAAAAGGCTCATCACAAATTAATGCATTTCTTATTCTCAAGGATTCTTTTGCATGCTCCTCCTTCATCATCAAGAGACTGCGACTTCTCAGCACCTTAACAGGAAAACAACACCAATGCCCGCATGGGTGTCCTGAGAGCCTTCTTTATGTGGTAGTCAGCGCCAGAACCCTACTGCTGGCCCTCCCTATCTGACAAACCCCTGTTGGAGAGTGGCCCCGTAAGTACTAGTTAAGTACCAGCCATCCTCCTCGCTAATACACCCCTGCAGATAGGACGATACGACATTTCAGAAAACAGCCATGGAGACCAGTGCAGATTTACCACCCGACGATGGGATCCATGCGACACATTCTTCTGTAGACTACGTCCCTAAGAGCTACTCCGGCCCTGGATTCGTCATAAACATTTCTTGACACTCATATATTGCTTCAATGCCTGGCGCCCTGCTTGCTGTGCGCTACTGACGAGAAAACTCCTTGGCCTACCCAGTCTTCATCGTTTCCTTCCGAAGCATAATGATGTGGCCGCTTATCTTCATTGGACTCTATGTTGCTCTATGTCTCTATTTTTGGCCTATATTACTTTTGTATACTGCTATCCCTTTTGTGATTTACTGGTGCATTTTGCTCCCTATAAAGTTCTATCAAAGACACTGCGGACAACCATCTCGTGGAGACAACCCCCCCGCTATCCAAAAAGGTCCGAGAATACATTTTCTCTTAATCCCCTAATCTTCGAAACTTCACTGATACGCTGGGATAGTGTCTCTAGCTTCTATACAAGACAACCTCTACGCTCCGCTTCGATGATTTCAGCCAGCCCTTGCGCGAGGGTTACGGCCCGTTCGATCGTTGTGTCACCCTGTTTGGCTTTTTCGGGGGCAGTTGCGCAAACTGCCACTTCAACAGCGAGGGACCCCGGTGCTCCAACCGTCGTACGTACGGACCTAAGGAACATCCTGCGGGCAGATTAGCTAACGTGTAATACAGCGCCCGCCGACGACGACGATGACGAGGATGACGAGGATGACGAAGACGAAGACGAAGACGAAAAGAAGGGGGAGGAGGAGAGACGTGCTGGGCCATCCCCAGCAATGCTTGCGGCCCGCCGCATACATCGAACTTTTGTGATGGCGGCCACCAATTTCGATGGTGGGACCGTGGGCCTTGCCGCCATGGCTCGCGCGTGCGTGGTTGTTGCGGACTCGTTTCCGGGGGAGGTAGGTGATGGTGAGGATGGATGATCCCACAATGGAGGATGTTGACGCGGCCATTGACAGAGAGAACCTGGCGCTTGCGGGCGAGAGGGCAGTGAGGAGGAGCAATGAAGAACCTTTGCGGTCCATACGTACCTGTAGAAACTGTAGAACTTCCGGGTAGACGACATTCTCTGTGGTATTTGAATCCTCCGGCAACAGGATGGACAGCTGGTTTACGTCCGTAACCCGAGACAGAGCAAAATAGAGCTGACCGTGAGAGAAGGCTGGCAGCAGTAGGTCGAGGCCAACGGTCCTCAAAGATTGATCTTGCGACTTGTTGATCGTCATTGCAAAACACGGCCAGATGGGGAACTGCAGGCGCTCAATGGTGTACGGGAGCTGACCTTCCCTCGTACGGAGGTTGATGCGAGGAGTCAGGTGTATTAAGCCCTTGTGGTCGCCCGTAAGAATCTGAGCCTTGATAATGTTGCGGAACAACTCTTTGATAACCGACCGAATTCCATTGCAAAGACCTTCAGCGGCCCGCAGATTCCGCATCAACAGGATTGGCATCCCTGGCTTCAGCCGTAGAACAGAGGGGGGAACGCCCGGATAGTCGACTGAGTGCAGAAACTCACGGGGAACATCCTCATCCGTCTTACTTACATCCCCCGTAAGAGCCTTGTCAACACCGTAGAGGAGAGAGGTCTCGCTCGGAAGACAATCAGTAATACGGTTGTTGATGTGCGTGAGACTGGCGTTGCGGATGCAAAGAATTGCCCGTTCGGCCCAGTAATCCAGAGGGACGGACTCTGCCAGCACCGAGGCCGGGTATACACGCTCGCAGAAGTCCTCGACGGACCGCACTTGACGTTCCTGGAGGTAAGGTGGGAGCGTCATGGTCCCGTGGAGGTCCTTGTTGTATGACATGTCACCCAGGAAGTCCGCAAACTGACGGTTTGACCCCGGAGTCTGGCAGACGCATGTTGACCCTCGGCAGTAGAGTTCGGTGGGAGGGATTCCGAGGGTATTGCTGATTGTCGCAGAGTGGTATCTGTAACCGCAAATGATCCCAACCGTTTGGAAGAGCAAAAAAAGACATACTAGGAGAATAATCTGGGATGCAGCGAGTGTCTGTTAACGCGGGCCGAACAAAATACTTGAGGGAGAACAAGAGGGAAGAATAAGAAAATGATTGTTGGAAAGAAAAACTCCATCTAGGAGAGCTCACGGGTTCTAGCCTCGAGATTCCTGTAGTGGAAGCGCAAGATTCCTCCAGGCCCTTATGGGTCAGCTCCCGCTTTGGAGTCTCCACCTATATCGCTCTTTTTGAATTTATCGTGCTTTACACGGATTTGTAAGAATACCACACCAAGCCACCCTGGAGAGATTAACAAAAGGAAAGGCAAAGGTACTGTAAGCTAACCTCTTGTTGGGCCCGTCACAGCATTGATCCTCCGGGCTCTAGACTCTGAGGCAGAATCCAGGATTAGCTGTGGAGTCATGTACGACGATAGATCATCTCGCAATCTCAGAAAAAAGGAATGAACTGAGGGGGGCATCAAGACTACATACTGAGACACAAGGTGCAGATCTACAGGCATGGGAAAAGGGTGGTCCGAGTGGTCTTGAACCAATCGCCCAGCGCCAAGCTGGTAACAAGTGGGTCAGAATCTTCGAATCTACCAATCATGTTTAGCTCAAGCCAACTCGCTATGCACCGAGTAACTATGGGTATCTTCATACAATTTCGGCTACAGCCTCTAGCAGCCTAGATGTTGCCCCCAACCAGCTGGTGAGTCCCCGCTGACGTGGCAAACAAGTCTCAATAATGGGCCTGCCATTGCCGACGTACCAGCCCCTGCATCATGTTGGGACTGCCTGAGCGTTCGAGGACATCCACTGGGTCTCTCCTCCCCTCCCTTCCGTGATCTGACCTCCGATCTGAAAACCTTCAAAGAGCATGTATTTCGACTTCGAATTATTCCTGATCAGAGTTACCTTTCCGAGTATTACGTGGGAGCAATTCATTCTGGGTGCTTTTGCTTCTTGGTTCCTAATTTTCCGCCCTGCCTGGGTGTGGCTTCTTCATTCCCTTGACCAGAAACAAGTACTTTCAGTGCGGGACAGTATCCTCTTCTTACTCGTGTTCTTCCTTCTACCTGCTCCTTGGATACTACGTATCTAGTGGGATCCAATAAGCCTAGAAGTGCTGGCACAAGTCCTCTCAACCTTCTTCTGCAAGTTCCCAACAAAGCTTCTACGGCTTGTTCCTGAAGTTGGTAAAATAACGGTATGCCTAGCTCTACCCTAACGAGGCTCAAACATTTGAACTGATTGGAAGTTACCTAGACATGCACTTTCTTCGCCTTAAGGATCAACTGCTCCTCCGTGTAGCAGGCAATCTCGAACATGCTAGTGAAATCCTGGCACTTGCAAAGACCAACAAACGACTATATCATACCCTTCGCCCGAATCTCTATGAGTTCAATGTCCAGCAGCAAAACAGCAGCGCGCTGATGTGGTCAGCCAAGAATGACAGATCTGAGCTTGCCAAGGCTTTGATTCGCGAGTTCAAGGCAGATGTGAACGCAATACATGAGGGTGGAACACCACTGATATTGGCGGCCAAGCTAGGGTCGGAGTCTGTCGTCAGGGTTCTGCTTAGTGTACCGGAGATCAATCTCAACGCCCGAAACCATAATCAGGAGACTGCGTTGTGGTGTGCAGCCAACAAGGGGAAGACGGCAGTTGTCGAGGGGCTTCTTAAGGAAGAGAATATTGAATTAGACTGCCATGATGCAGCATGTGGACTGACACCCCTTGCTGCTGCCACAATGAACGGACACACAATGATCACCCGGCGCCTACGAGACACGGGCAAAGTCGACATCAACAAGCAGGACAAGCTAGGCTGGACGCCGGCGTTCCATGCGTTGTGGTACAAGAGATATGATATATTACGTGATCTGCTGGCTGAAAGCGCCCTTGATCATACTCACCGAGATAAGCAGGGTCGCGATCTACTTCGTGTTGCTAATGAATGGGATAGGGTTGAGGCTGTATGGGGCTTGGTGACGTCCAACGTCAGTTCTGTCGTAGATCAGGAGGGACGGGAGTGATGGTAACTCCTTGGCCCAGTTCTTCGACGGAGCGATCAGACATATCTCCGGCGGGCTTCCGAGAAGGTCCTGTGGTGGTTTTCGGAGAAGGACCCGGGGGGTTGGGTCACGGCGCAAGATCAGAGGTGCAATGTGATGTGCGTTAGAAGCAGGTTCGAGCTCTTTGAGATAGTAAGGAATCTTGGGGTCCGCCATTGTATGGTTTCTGTGAGGTAACGATGTCAATACAACTAAGTAATCATAGAGGTAGGGATGCTTTGATGCATACCAAGAAGAGGTAGTGCCAAATAGAGCTGAAGGAAATTTGAGAAAGAAAGAATATGCGGGGCGGCAGTCGATTAATCTAGCTCATCACCTTTCCTGTTACCCCCGTTCACCTTAGCCAGCCGGCTCTAGCAACAACCTGCAGCAGGGCTCCGGGAATTCATCCTGTATGAGAAGCGGTGCGTGTAAACGGAAAAAATCAAATTAAGATAAAAATAGACAGGGCAAGTGCAGTGGTGGCTGAGCGTCCTGGCCATCATGATACAATTGACATGATAGGTCTGAATTAATCAGGTCTATGATTTGGGAAGTCAAGCAACAAACGCGTCATGCAAGCTACATAGCATACGAGCTTCCTGATGGGTGCCTGAAAGTAGGAGAGCAATTTCACACATACCTTACTTCAAAGCAACGTCACACGGAGTTCCCTCAGTCTTGCTCCCGCAGTGAATTTGAATTCCCACGTGCGCGAGTAGGAGCTGCACTGCCTCTCTACACCCTTTGTACCCTGCCCACCAAAGCGCAGTCCGGCAGTTATTGTCAGTAGCATTAACATTAGTCCTTTGTTCAGCAAGCAAAAGCGACATCACATTGACCTGCTTATCCTTTGCTAACAAAAGTGCACTGCCGTTACTCTCAGCATTGGCATCAATTCCTCGCCCAGCAAGTAGTAGGTGCGATGTTGCTGCTGCGCATTATAGTGCCGTCCTGCCATCGTTGTCGGTGGCATTGACATCAACTCCGTTCTTCAGCAGCAGCATAACCACAGAAGGTAGACCACGTTCCAACAGCAAGGTGCAGGGGTGCGTCCATGGGAGTCTCGAATAGCTAGTGAGATGGATTTCACATCTAGCATGGCCTTGAAAATCTCCTCTCGCTCAAACCCTATTGCCCAAAAAATAAAGTCATTCGATATTGTTTGTCTCGTCTATTGATGTCGGCTCTGTTGGCTAAGAGGAGCTTGACAACTTCAACATGACCTCCCAGAGCAGCTTCAAGCACGGGTGTGATGTTCTGCTCATCCTCGCAGTCGACTTCGATGTCTTTTATCTTTAGAAGCACTTTGACGTTGGCGAGGTTCTCATAATGGGACGCGCACCACAGTGCGCTCTGGGACGCATCATTGCAGGAGTTGACATTATCTCCTCGCTTCAGACATTCTTCGACATCAGACGCAGATCCATATATAGCAGGGTATATCAGAGATTTCTTATTGCCCACCGCACGAGCGTCAGTCGAGGTATCGTTTTCGCGGCAGAGAGGGGACCTAAATTCCGGCGTGGCAGGAGATCGTGGTGTCTGAGGCGGGGAGGACGAGGAGTAAGGGGAGTTGTGCTGATTGCGAGAATGACTACTAGGCACACTCGACTACCACCATTAGTGTACGGCAGAGGAGCGCTAACAGATACTTACTATCTCAGTTCTGTTTTCGACCTTCATGATTCACGGCTCCGGTAGAGCATATTTCCCCGGGAGACTCACATGACACCGACCCACAATGGCCAATGGAGTCACTCCGCACGAGGATTGAACACGCAGCGGTTAGTGGTCGTGACGCGCTGGACTGGGCGAAAGTGTTAGATCAAAAGCGTGTGTGTACAATGACTTCCCAGATTCTGATGAGGCGGGAACATGGTGGTAAACCAGCTGCACCTGGGGTACGTGGCCCGCAGATGTGATCCACGGAAGAAGCTTGGCGAGCCAGTGCCGTCCGGTCAAATGGCATCATCACCCCGCCCCCTTCTCCTCTCGAATCGAATCCTCGTGTCCCTGAATGTGCACCTTTCGATTTAATAATGGGTGCAAAACTTAGTCAACAGCTTGCGGAGGCAATTCTGTCTGCTTGTCAGCGGCCAGATGCGCGGGGTAGAATTGACGCAATTCTCCATGACGAGCAGTTTTGGAGACTATTTTGTCGCCTTCGGGAGGAAGTCCCGTCTTTGTCCAAGAATCAAGTGCGCAGGAAGCCTCCCAGAAAAAAGACGAAATCCGATGAAGTAGCTATAACTTCTCATAGGGCATTTATCAGGTTAAAAACCTCATCAGGACCTAGGTTCGACCCAAGCTTAGGGGCGGAACTTATGCGATGGCATGACAACCCAGCAATGATCTTTGAGGTCTCAATCACCAAGCCATACTCTTCACGCCCCCTATCAAATTTTTCACCCGCCTTATACATCGCTTCCGCTTATATACTTAAGCAAAGGCGAACAATTGACAGTGTTCGCTTGAGGCTGTGCCTTGTTTCACTGTCGACTCTAATAGACCATTTCGAAGGTGTTGGTGCTATGGACAAATTGATTAAACAGGCCATCGAAATCGTGATTGCTTCAATTGAGTCCGGTGACAGACAGGAGAATAACAGAGAGAACATCAACAGTGATGTGACCTCCATGCTTCTCGCCGCAAGGAAGTATCGGGTCTTATCCAACGAACTCGGGATTGGCGCACTTTGTTGTCTTCCACCTGACATTGGCGATAGCCTGTATGTCCCAAAAAGCCCTCTACAGTCTAAGCTAACCAAGCTAGGTGGGAGAAATTCCTTCCGCTGTCTGGGTCGGTGCATGAGGCATGTGTGAAATTACTCTCTGATACAGGTATTCAGGAGGAATCATCAATTATCATCAGTCCAACAGATCGAGAACCTGTGACTGTTTCGCTGGCGGCGAGAGCAATTTATGAATTTTGGGAGAAAAGGTTTGATAACATGAACCTGGAGTACATGCAGCCTGGGGGATTCTTCATGAATATAACAACGGTTCCACGTAAGAAACCATAACCTATTGTTAATTCATATAAACACCCTTGTTAACATCCAAGCAGGACTTTCTCAGGCTGACAATACCAATTCCCGCACGTCACCTCCCGCGCCCGGAGACTCCGAACAGTCCCAAGGGGGTGCGACTGGGTACAATTCTCACGCCGCTGCAACTACTGATAGACCCAGTAAGAGGCGTAGAGGGGAAACACAGCACCCTACGGAACGAGCTATGGATAATGGAGTTGGGTCCTCGGAGTCGTCGCGGGATTTGAGCAGCCAACCGGACACCACCAAAGCAGACGCAGAACAAGAACCAGAAAGATGGGCAGCATGGCAAAACGACCGACAAAGCTCCTCTATTCTTCCTGCACATCAGACTATGTCACCTTCTGCGCTGGGAAATACCGAACAAGGATCCCGACTACCTTTACACACGGAAGAGAATATAGGAGCGACGTCGAATACGCCCCATGGCATATATCATGGGTTATTTCAGGATGGAAATCAACTGGCCCTTGAAGAACCGGTGCAGGCTTCTTTGGCTGCGTCATCTACTGAGGCTCCAACTAAACCATCGTCCACCTCGAGGCCTTATAACACCATGAATCCCCAAACTCAAAGGCAGGGCGGAGCTGGCCGGCAGTGCAGCTCTCCTACTCGAGTCAACACGCAATTATCTCCAACCACCCAGCAACCGCTTTCCCAGGCAAGTCTTGTTAATGCGGACGATCCTACCTCGTATCCCGGAACTCAAATACCTTACTCTCTTGGGAACCGGGACCAGGAGTACAATTATGGGCCTAACTGGGATCATTGTTACACGAATATGGGCCCGAATTTACTCACTGATGCATCATTTCCTGCTGGAAATTGGGACTTTGAATACAATGCGACTTCACAGCCCGCGCAGACAGGATCATCAACGCCATTCTTGTGGGGGAACTGGGATCATGTGTATGGTCACATAACGCCAGACTTTCCGACCAATACACCGTTTTGTGCTGGGAATTGGGACCTAGAATACAACACGGCTTCATTACCCGCGCAAACAGCAACACCGGCGCCATACTTCTATGGAAATGGAGAGCATGGTATAGAAGCTGACCCACCAAGCAACATATTTCCTTTTGCCGGCAATCGGAATCTGAATGGCGACCCAGGATTGCGGCCAATGCCAGAAGTGTCGGTACCCTTGGTTCAAAGTTACTGAAAGTTATTGCGTGTGCTCTGGACGGTGGAGATGCAGGCATCACTTGGGTCATTTGGACCTGTACACAAAAGGTTGCGTTGTGCAAGTGTAGATCAGATCCGAACTACAAAAGTCAACTCATCACGAATGCATTCACCTAGAGTAAACCTTGCTACCAAGAGACCGCTGTAGGAACATCAGACGCCAAGCTTAAATCCCGGTTGAAAGTCATCAGACCACCTTGTACGCTATCGTTTGGAACATGCCTCCACCTCCGGTAGTGTGAAAGTATAGCAGGTCACCTCTCCAAACCACCACATCACCTATATCTAGAGACAGGGTCGCCTTCTTAGTATCGACGTTCACTTCCGATATATTCGCTCTTGTTCCTTCGTAGAATATATACCAACCGTTTCCCGGTGAGAGTGGAGTAAGAGCAATGGTGGCGTATATCTCGTCTTTGAAAGCCGTATAGGTTGTGTCTGGTTTAACCAGAGTCTCACGAAATAGACCGGCGAAGACATGATCGTGCTTTGGTTGGACAACTTTTGGATGTGATACTCTTTCTATTGCACTTTTATCGAATTTCTAGAGAGTAATGAGAAAAAGGTCAGCAAAAGTCAACACTCAGCGATCAGGTATGTCGAAGTCACATTTAAAAACTCAGCTATGATCTCGTCACAAATTGGTGGCATTTCGAAAGCATCATATTTCTCTTTGCTAAGTTTCGGCCGTGCCAGTAGAGCTTTGGTCGCCCTTTGGGCAAGATCTTTTGGTATTGCTTTTCGTATGACTTCATAGCCCGGATGGTTCGTCATCTTCATAAAGAAGGGTTATACTTGAGATGGCCAACAGGGACGGGTTCGCAGATAGGAGTCACTCGGCCGCTGAGGAGCTAACGAAAATGATCTTGAGAGAGAGGGGTTGGTGGGGCAATAATTTAGAAGGCCATGACTCTCTTTGGTGCCCGACCTGCTGGAACTTCAATTAATGGTGTTTTCGGGAAACCGTCAAGTTTATGACTCAAGGCTCTTTGAAGTTGTAAAAGAAAAGGGCTAGCCCTCGTCACAGCTGACGATATACAAATTGCGGGCCTAAAAATCTGCCGGATTTACTGACCGCCATCATGACAGTTTTCGTGGATTTCTGCCCGGCGCCAGCTGAACGGTCGGAAGATGTAAGCACGTGAAGCCGTGACCGCCCGATGTCGTTGCGGCAAAATTCAGGGCTGCGACGTGACATATACCTTACTGCCCGCCCAGTCAAACAGACATACTCTTCAGCAAGTTTAAGCCCGCTAAGTAGCTAGAACTTGATTTGTTTCGGGCACTTCGCTGCTGCGAAATCCCCAGAGTCTACGCCCGCGGAGGCGGAGGGGGCAGCCTCGAGTACCCTAGGCGACTTCAAGAGCCGACGCCAAACGATTAGGACAGCTGGTTCTCTTTATGTCCCTGAATCTCACAACAGGATGATGCTGTTCATATTTCGCTAAACCCTAGCATAGAGTTAGTGTTCCAACGTCCATTCCCTGACCATGACTACTCTGACTAACGCGACCAACATTATCGCTACGATCCTTCGTCATGCCCATTACTTCCCTCCTGCCCGCCTGTCTCGATATGCTCAAATCCGGCGCCGTCGTGACCCTATTTGCAACGCGTTTCTAAATGCCCGTTCGCTCGACAAGCATGGTAAGTCGTTGAGCGACTACACAACCTGCCCGAGTATTGCGGTTCGTGGGGTCTCTGTTACGAGCCTCCCGGTCCGGAGACTGCTCCTCCCCCGGAAGACCTGCATGCGACGGCCGCAGAGTTGATATCCAAGTTGAATATTGAGCTGACCGCCTGCTTTGAGCGGGTGGTGGAGTCCGTGGTGGTCGCAACCACTTCTTTCAGGGTGCGGGGGGTAAGACGTATCTCTACCGGGCCGTATACTATCACCTGCGCAGTCGTGGGGTACAATGTTGTCTGTGTCGCTTCCTCTGGCATCGCCTCTCTCCTGCTGCCCTACGGCCGTACAGCTCATTCGACGTTCCGCATTTCCAGTCTGCTGCGGCCCGCTTTCTTCGTACCGCGGATCTGATTATCTGGGACGAGGTTCCCATGCAACATCGACACGCGTTTGAGGCTTTGTCGCGCCTCCTTGCGGACCTGCTTAGCGACAACGACGGGACCTCATCACAAACCGTTTGGTGGGATACCAGTTCTCATGGGCGGCGACTTTGCCCAGACGCTTCCAGTGGCGCCGAATGGCGGCCGAACGGCCGTAACTTCTGCCTGCCTGCAGAGATCTCCGCTCTGGGGTCACGTTGACATCTGCCGGCTCCAATGTTACTTGTGGCAGCCAGAAACGATTGGAACCTCACGCTTGCTGTCCTGGAATCACTAGCTCAGCCTCTAGTACAAGCCATGTTCACTGAGTGACGCCACGTTCGGGCATTGGCCACGTCTTTTGGCCGTCGAACTGGTTTAGTCATTATTTGGAAGAATGACCTCACCTCAATCATTTCGACACGATTTCGACTAGTTGGTGTTACAGCTACGGCGATCTTGATTCCGATGACTATCTGACTTCGATCTTGTACTTTGATGACTTTGTTATGATATCGAACACCGGCCGGCGGCGCACGTTAGAGGGAGCTGCGCCTGAATCAGCCTTTGGTTTGTGCTGAGGCGTGAGGGGAGAGAGTGAAAGTATTCGGACAAAGACGCTGAATCCCTCGGAACCATTTTCAAGAGTATTTAGGGAATCTAATTAGCTTAAAAAATAACCCTCCCCGCGATATAAATTGATTGGTTCAGATGAAGCGTGGTCGCGTCGTTAGCAAATGTGCCCAGAGCGGTCTGGGTTTCCTCGGCGACATATAAGGTTGACCATAGAAGCAGGCGGTCCCGGAAGGCAGTATGGTCCAGCACAAACAAATGCACAGGTTGCCGCGTCGCCATTCCTGTCATGTATTCTGTTGCCCAGTGTCCCAGCAGAGGGTTTCTGTCTGCTAAATTCCCTGATATCGAAATCACGGCCAGCTATGCAGGACGACATCGCTGAGTTACGACGTCAACTGGAAGAAGCGAGAAGAGGCGAAACGGCGACAACAAAGTTTGGATAAACCAGTATCTGTATAAATAACGTGTACTTCCAGAAAATAAGATGCCATATACCGAAGATACAATCATCCATTCACCACGCCTGCGAAGCATCAATATCATGCAATTCGCTCCCAGCGCATAATCCCGCATAAATTCAAGACCACCTGCTCTCTTCCACTTCTCGAATCAATATCGAACCATGGTGTTGAGGTCACATATAGGAAAGAGGAAGGTGTGGTCGATTCAAACTTGTATCTCTGCCGCAAGCGTTGAATCTTCCCAGCTGATCGTTGCTCGTACATGGGGTGCAATTGACTGAAGAATCCTTCAAAGTCGGCTCCGAGATCTCCCTGTAATAAGCCAGGCACTATATCTGATATTGTGAGAGTCTGGTCCTTGGGATGTGGAAAAAGGACTTTATTATAGTCCACGTCTCATGCGTTGCTTCTCGCGCTCAAAACAGTCATAATTGTGCTTGGCCGAGCTCTTCGCTTCGATATAGTACTTTCGCTTGCGTTTGTGATTACATGAAATACCTCCAAGTGGCACTCGTCGGGGTTGCAGCTTTGCCCGCTCAAAATCAATAAACATTACCCGACCGTCTTTCTCGACCATATTGTCGGGTATCGGATCGCCCTGAAGCACATTCAGTTTGTGAATTGCCTGCAAGGATTCCTCAACTCTTTGAATTTGTTGACAACGCCGGTTTAGAAGGGGTTTACCGACATAACTCATGAACATGATATGGACGATCTCGGCAATACCATCATAAGAGAATGGGTAACGAAGTCGCAGGCTGCCGAGTAGCACGGGAACGTATAACCCTTGGATTGGAGCGAGATGTGAGTAAATAAGCTCCTCGTGTTCCGAGCCTGTAACAAACTCGACTGGGGTGCCTTTCCCCACGAAGGTATATCCATGGGACCATAGTGTGATTTTGAAAAGCGCCCCGCGGCTCCCGTGCACATGCAGCGACTCGCACCCTAAACATGTATCGAGCTGCTGGTTGTCACTGAAGAATTGCCGGTCTAGCTGACGAATGAGGGTCGCTGGGGTCAGTTGATGTCGATTCACCCCATGATCCAATACATTCGGACATGTCCGATCTAGCCTTCCTCCTTTGATCAAGCCCAGAAGGCACTGCTGTGAGCAATATTGCCGGGACTTGCCTTTGCAGTCTGAACCTTGCGGTGGTGCCTTTCCTGAGATGGAACGGGTATCTGGCGGGTAAGCGAGCTGGCGATCTCTAGGCGGCCGGCTGGGGGTATCGGGATCAAAGTCATCGCCAGCATCATCATCATCAGGATTCAGAGAGCTGGTGTCATGTGAATGGTTGCAGGACCCGAACCGAGCGGACTTTGACCTTGTCTGAACCGGAGACGCGCGGCAATATTCATTCCGACTCCGCGTTGGTGCTTTAAAGTCAGAAGAGGGAATGTCCTTCTCTGATATTTCGTCAAGAAGATCGTCGTATACCATGTCCCAAGTGTCCAGTTTGCGGACTGCCAGGTTTGTCCAAGCGATGTCTCGGGTCGGTATTCGTACAGCGCGGAGAGTGAAAGCCAGTACCTGACCTAGCGCGGTCAGGTGCAGTCGGTTATCACCACTAGGGTTGCCAGTCCATCCTGTTATGAGACCAACATCTTCTCCAGGCACTGATAGGTAGTAGTAAACAGTGGAAGGATCGTCATGCAGCACACGGAGGAATATAAATGCTTCACCAGTACACACATAGCCATACTCCAAACCCGCATGAATCATGTATGAAAACGTTTGGGTTATCACGGCCGCTACAACACGACGACAGATCACTTCTGGCGATTCATCTTTCTGCAAGCGAACCACCTCGTCGAGATCCATGTCTTGAAGTCCGGCCTTGATATGGGAAAGGGAGATCTTATGGGGTGCCTTATACTCAATGATGAATGCCGGGACTTTCCCTTCTAGGCCCTTATTATAGACACAGAATTGATCTGCTCGAGGTCGCGACCTTGGCTGACTTTTTTTCGATAGTTGGACTGATAGACCAACACTGGTCGACTTGGTGGCTAAGCGGGTGGAGCGACGCGGCGGCTTCTGGCTGAGGCTTAGAGAGCTCACATTCCTCGCCATGTTCGAATCATCTATCAAGGTGTTGGCGTGATTCTCGAAAGTAACATCGCCATTCAGTTTAAAGGTTTTTTGAAGTTGAGGATTTGCATATAGCTGCTGAATCACGGAAGCAACACGCGACTCAACAGTCTGTCGTTCGAAGTAACTTAGATCTAGCTCCGAGCTTAGCATCCTCCCTCGAACTTCTTTCCCATATTCCTTCAATACCACTAGAGGCGTGAAATGGCGTTCGGTCACAAAATCAGTGTTCATTAGGTCGTCCCATATCTCAATCTGTTCATCTGGAAAGCTGCTCCACTCTCGAATCCTAGCTGGGCGGATTTTGCGGTCGGCGTTCGCGGGATCGCCCTTTGTAGACGAGTCTTTGTCTCTCTGGATATCCAAACCGAGAAATAAATGCGAATGGCAAGCATCGAGGAATTCAGGAAGTGTGGTGTTTTGAGTCTGATGCCTTAACTGTTCCTCAACTTGCTTTCGTAGTAGCTGTTCTTCCTTCAGGCGCCGACGCAGCTCTTGTATCTCGTCCATCTCCCGCTGAGACACTCTGCTCGTAGTTGACTGAGTGGGCGATAACGAGTTGGCGAAAGAGATGTTTGTTTTGGTGAGGAGCTGGGCAGAAAGCCCCACCGCCTGCGGCCTAAATACCTGATTACGTGAGCGAGTCAGTAAACTCAGATTCCCTGCTGGGGGGATTCCCCAGACTGTCTACCAGCTGTCGTTGGAATAGGAGCTTCGTATATCGTCCATAAGGGCGTCGCACAGCTTATTAGTACTGTATTCAATTTTTTCCTCTCGGAATTTATTCATAACACACATCTCCTCTCTTCTTGAGCTGGTTATCGAGATCCAATGCTTCCTTTATGAGCTCTCTATTTGCTACGGAGTACCTTGTTCCCATCAAATTTTGTCCACCCGGTATTAAACCATTTGTAGACCCACTTTGTCATACACTTAACTGTATTTCTTGAGCGGAGTAGATCATGACGTTTAATCAAGGGTTCAACAGGGATGTAATCTCGGCTCGATGGTTCACAATCACGGTCAACGTAGATCTTGATATATATGTCATCGGTGAACCAGAGTATTAAATTGCTGCTGTTGTTCTGCCTCTTTTTGACTTAGTCTCCAGGGGCGGTCAATTAGTTCCTGGAGATGGTACCGCTGGAATCAAGATCCAGCTGTTTAGCGGGTCATATGTTCATTGGCTCATAGGATCCATCCTGAAGACTTTATACCATATTAGGATTAGTGCCTTCAGGAGCTTAGAGTGGCGCGGAAATGACAGCAGGCACAGGAAAAGTGGTCAGGGTTCCGTAAACCATTTCTTAAAGTAATAGGGAATGACTTGCCAGAAAGACATTCGGTGTTTCAAGGTCCTCTCGCTTCACTGTGCTAAACTCCTGGAGAGGCTGCGTGGCGTGACACGCTCGTAGGCTTCTAAAAACACAACTAGAACACAGATTGTGGTTCCTTTGATTTAAGCACTAGTAACTACAGTACAGTATGTATAAGAGAAGGAAATAAAGAGGTTAAGAATAGAGGCAGTAAAATAATCGCCCAAGGTCGTATCACCTTTCATGACTAGTAGATTGGCCACACGGGTTTGATGACGAGCGCTCCCCCAGCGGGGGTAGAATAACCTCAAGTGTTTGATGGACTGGAGGAGGGTAAGAAAATGCCTGAGAAAATGCCTGAGAAAGTAAGTTTAAGCATTCGGTAGGAAGATGCCATGACAAAGCATACAAGGTTACGTAGTGTCTTCAGCCATTTTTCTTGCAAGGATGAATCGAGAATATATATCGGTCCGGTTTTATAGATTCGAACCGCCACAACTACATCAGATTCGCACTCTAGGCTGAACTTTGCAGCTTTCTTGAATAGGCCACTTCTGCGCCTTTGTTGCTGTTATGATCTTGCTCGAGCACTCTCTAAGTAACGCTTCTTTACGCTGGATGTGATCTTGGACATGGCGTGGTTTCACAGCTGGGCTATGCTGTATTCCGCTGGGGTGTATCTTAGGAGCTCTAAATTCGAGAGGTTGAGGGTGCTTAAGTATTGTTACCAGGGCCTCTGGACGAGCGTTTTCCGCAATCTCCCAGCTGAAGGTCTCGACAACGCTTTACTTTAGAGTGCTTTAGTGCTGGGGTTATTCAGCGCTTCTTCAGCGCTGGGGTTGTTATTGCTATCAACAGCTATACGTGCTATAAATAGCCCCCCTCTTTGCACGCTGTTCCTGTTGACCTATTTTTCTTGTGCTAATTGTCTCTCCTTTGGTGCATAATGAACCCAATAGCAGTTTACGCTGTTGCCGCTGGCGGTAATTTTGTTGGTCTTCTCTTGTCCCGGACGCTCTCTATGTTCATCGGCTGGATGGACCTGCTTTTCTTTCTGCTCTCTCGACATCTCACGCTTTCTTTTATATTCCAAAGACATTAGCTCCTCCGCCCATGGACAAAAGCTAGCGTTTTTCTTCACTTATCATATGCGGCAATCAGCATCTTTCTTGTTTTCTTCAAGACAACGTCGTTGACAGGCGCTGGCCGCCGGGCTGGAGAACTGGCTCTAATCAACTTGATTTTCCCATTGTCAACCATTCACCTAAGCTTCCTAGTCGACCTCCTAGGCATAAGGTGGAGCACTTATTGTAGGATTCATCGTGCTACCGGCTGGATGGCTGTCGCTCTGCTGTCATTCCACGTTATTGTGGCGGTTCAGGCCCAGGGATTCACAATTCCACTGCATGAACTAGAAAACCTTTTTACTATGCTTGACAGTATCACAAACTTCGATTAATGTTTGACAGGCTGCAGTCTCACTGGGTGCCCTTGCCCTGTTCTTTATCCCATGATTCTGTCAATGGTCTTACGAGGTTTTTCTCCGAGGACACCAGATTCTTGCCGGGCTCTTTGTCTACGGCACCTGGCAGCACATCCTAAAATGGGGTTCTTCCTTGAGGATCTATCTCTTGGTTGCGTTGGGGATATTTGGACTGACCTGTCTTTACAACTAATAACTCTTTTACATCGAAACGGCCTGTTTGCGGGCCGTGGAACTCCCAGGGCTATCATGTCTCTTGGCACGGGCAGATTTGCGGAGGGTACCACGGTAGCAGCCGCTCATATTGGCGTAGTCTTACTTCAACCTGTGAAAGTGGAGGCTGGACAGTATATTAACCTACGGATGCCGTCAGTTAGTCTATGGTCGTGGATGCAGACACATCCTTTTACAATAACATCATGGTCTAGAGGTGAACAAGACGTCGTCGAGCTTCTGGTGCAGCCACGTCGTGGTTTAAATGCCAATCTGGTTCAACATGCCTCCGCTGCTGTGGGAAGCTCGGTTTCTTTCCAGGCGTTGTTCACAGGCCCTCATTGGGTAAGCAGAGAAGTTGACCGCTATGAGAATATTTTGGTACTTGCTAGCAGATCTGGGATTGCAAAGGCCGCTCCATACCTGAAAAAAATAATCTACGGTTACACTACCTGCACCTCCCACTCCCGGGTTTGCCGGCTACATTCAGTATGGTAGGTAGAATCAGTTGACGAGATGATTCCAGCCCTGACCCTGTTAAATGATCTTCTGAAGGATGATATTATGGATGACGGCTATGTAAGTGATGAATGATGTCGAAATGCTTCTAAGGCTGACAATGACACTATTTTAGATACTGCATATCTCTATCTACGTCAGATATGGCCTTGAGCAGAATGAACTACCCTTTGGGCAACATAAACAAGTCTGTATTTACCCTGAAGCACCAAATTTTCAAAGCATAGTTTCCCTCGAGGCATCTAGCGATCAATTTGAGAGGCACCCTGAAATATGGGACGAGCAAGGTGAATGCTAGTGATGGGTAAGCTTTTTGTGTCGGAGCATACTGCCGCTCGTTACCGCCTGCCCCTAGGGGTCGACCTCGCTTAGTCATGCATTAGTCAGGTAGATTTATCTTAGCTAGGCGGCCATACCAGCCACCCAATGGAGGACATCCATCGCTTCCCACATTTTGAGCCTTGCACGTGGGTTACCTGCTCACTCTTCTCGCTAGTCTCTGCAACAAATAAACTTCGGGATCATATACAGGAGACTGTATGAGATTGCCTCCATCAGGATGTAAGACTTTCAGAATCGGAGTAAGACAACGAGCCTATCAGAAGACTTGAATTGATCTATCTGGTACTCTATGTACGGAATTCAAAGCATGAAGACATTCAGAGAGGATCGTAAACAAACACGCAGATGGACCCTCGCGGAGCGAGGCTAGCCAAGGTGGGTAAGCGGTCGGCGTACCGACAGAAACCCGCGGTTTCAGATACCCGGTGACAGCCAGAATAGAAGCCCTTACTAATAAGGGTTGACCCTTTTTGGTCTAGTGGCAAAAATTCGATACCCGGGTACTTGAAATGCACGTGACATTACTAGTCAGCCAGGCGGTCAGAACAGGCAGAATCTCGCGATACTCATTCAATCAGTTCGACGTCGTCGAGCCCGCGGAGGAGGTCGTCACGCTCGGGATCATGACTTGCAGGTAGTCGTGATACGGAGTACTCACTGATTAAGGGGACTGCCGAGCGAGAAAGCGTATTAGGCGATCGCTCAGGAGCGATTAGTTACGGGGAGTGACATTCTGCTTAGTCACGATAGGCGCATCTTGAATGGAAATAGTAAGATGAAAACGGAAAAGCAGGTTGGAACTGGAGAAGCTCAAGGAATAAGGAACTGGGTCTGTAAGTTTCGTTTTACCATATAGAGTAGTTCTTTTTGTTTTTGATCCTTTAAAACGCAGGAACCGTTTGGGTGCGCAGCTGGTGGGGCTGACGCACGTCATTTGAACATTGGCTCAAGGCTACGATTTGGCAACCATGGCTATTGATTCTCAGCAAAGGTTCTTTGTGCCTCGAGTCTCTTCGACCATTCTAATTCCAAGGCCCTCATCTCTGTGAGGCCCTTATCGGCTCCCATTATAAGTAGAGGCGTTTCTCTCAGCTTCCACAATGTTTTTACTCTCCCCCTCCTTCTTTCCACCCCCTTCTTGGCGACCGAGCGGCCTCTCCAACATCGGCTAATATCATCTTAGTTGATTGTTACTTGCTCTTTTATTTATCTTGCTCTGTCTACAGCTGATCTGCTAATGTGGTTTCTTCATCTTGGCTTTCCTGTAAGTGTAATCCTTGTTCCGCAATCACTAAATGCTCACATTTCGCGTTGTAGATCCATCCGACAGAGGTGCTTTACCTGGATGAGGACTCATGCGCTGATGTAGGTATATTGCTTATAGATATTCCTAGGGTGGATGCTCACAGTAGTCTAGTTGGTCAATAGGGTTGGTAGGAATTATGAACGGTTACTATCAATCCATGTTGGACAGAGTTCGACGACGTTGGAAAGAGCCAAAAAAGGGGGACATATTCGATGGCATACTCTAGCAACAGAGCAGGAGATAATATCATCAGATTTCCGAGACAACTGTCAGAACACTTTCTACGTCTTGATCGGCCTGGAGGTGAATCCATCATCCTTGGCCTTGTCCACCCACTCACCGTGTATCATAGGAGCCCCGTTCAGGAGTAACTCCCGATGTGCTGGATGAGGCAGACCTTCGCGAGGTCAGTCAATCAGAATATTATCCCCGGCGAAATCTCACATCCTGCTAGCTTGTTCAAGCCGTCGGTGTTGACTTTGATAACATCCGGAAACTGGGGAGGGATCAAGTAGTCTGGGTTCATGATTGGCTTCGAGAGGCTGGCTTGATCCTATGCTTTGAGGTGCAGCAGGACCAGACACCTGTCAATATTAGCCTTCCAGAATCATTGAGTCTGTTCCATCCAGTGTCTTACATTCCATTCTTGTTCGTCTAACCATGTATTATGGTAGTAGAAGGCCATAACACAGACCTTTCGCAATCTTCCATTGACCCTTCCCTGCTGACTATCGATCGCGCATTTACCAGCCCTGTGCGGCTCCCCTTCCATAATGGTTCCCAGTTTGATCTTGCCTGGGAACAATACATGACTTGGCCACAAGAGCAGAATACAGTTGATTGGGTTTGTCCAGAGCCTACAGCAACACCTGTGGAAGCTGTAATGTCTCCTAAACCCAGCCCAGGTGCTTTATCCTGTCTCACCCCCCCCTGTTTTGTCAATTTACCTCCAGCGGGTCAGTCGCATAGCCCCGCGGGTTCTTATGGCGGCATACTGCAATCCCAATCCATTCATACCCCCTTGTCAATTGATAGTCCTTGTCTGATATCTGCAGCGACACCTGCCATGTCTATTACGACTGGGATCGATGCTAATGCTTTATCTTATCCAACCCCGTCTACCTGTCATGCTAACTCGCCTTTAGCGGATGATCCAGTTGCCACCCTGAGTTCCTGTGATTCAACCCAAACAAAGCTCCAATTGTTGCAATTGTGTAGGTTTGGTGAAGATAGTGAACAGTCTCTTGACAAGGAGAGGATTTCACAGATCCTTAAAGCAGAAGCGGGACTTCTTGCAGAGGAATCTCTCAGACCACTGCAACCTTTTCTAGGAAGCAGCCAAGCTCACATATTGCCCTCTCTGTACGCCCTTGGACTTCCTGTTATATGGAAGGGTATAGAGGGAGCTGTGAACTACTATAGAGTGCTTGAGGCTGAGAAGAAAGAGACACCAGCTCTTGATCCCCTGGCGAAGCGCATCGCCCAATTTCTGTTTTACCTCAACTATAGGTGGCTGGAAAAGCATGTGGAGCGAGGTAGGACGCCTGTTACCAGGCTTATTCTCAAGGCCTGCCCCGCAGAGACCATTACCAAACCTCGCCGTGATAATATCACTGGTTATCATAAGCGACGAGGAGAGTATTGTTGGTTACTTGTTGCATGTTTGGGAGCTGGTGTCTTGCTGTATGATACTATAGATGCGATGTAAGCTCTTCCCAAGCAGCTTCCAGCACCTTAACTAATCTAGACCCTTAGTATAAACTCCACTTTCAGCATTTCTCAACTAAATGTTTTTATATCTTTTGTCCTGCGCACTCGGCCGGGCAGCGTCAGTCTTTTTCATTCATTGAACCCGATGGTGAAAGCGCTCGTGCTAGGCGCTAGTACAGTCAATCTCTGCCCGGCTTTCCTAGCCGGCAGTGATGAAACTATTAGAACAGCCGAACTAGCGTTTGCCAATGCAGCGGATCAGGAAGCCCTGGTGGAGCAGCACACTGAAGGGGTCTGGCTGGCGAAGGATGCTAGATTAATTGCAGAGGAAAAAATGATGGACTTTTTCCATAGTTTTTGACTTGGTCACTATACCCCTGTTTGTTAGATCACGTATTTCAGATCTTAAAGTGGTGGTTTTCTCTTTCGTCCATTGTCTTACATGTAGGCGATTGCAACCTACGTTATCACGGTGAATGAAGTTAATGCAACATATATATTACTCTAAAGACTAGCTATACAATGCTTGATTCTTGTCAGCTATCCTGCTGGGACCAGGGTTTCGTGATAAACGTGTGTGTAGTGAGGAGGCAGAGACGGGCGAGCCCAGCCAAGGTCCCTGTAGACCATCGGTGTTTAGTGAGTAGGGAATGCTACACTTCTGTAAGATACTAAGGACCATTGATTAATTTTAAAGTCGAAATGGTTGGCTGACCTTTCTCAAGTCTTGGACGGTCGCGACTGACCCTGTTGCGGACAGAAACTCTAGGGGTTCTGACTGCCAGCGTGTACTGTCAATACCAATCACACCATCAGGTTTCAGATACTTCTGCATGAGGAGCATTGTAATGTTAGCCAAGGCCCGGAGGGACTTGGTATGAGACTGATTGGGTTCGCGCATCACGCAGTGCTCTAAGGCCGCTGTGTGGTATGTGAGTAACAAGTACGGCATTGGAATAAGCTTTTCGCGTACCAATCTGGATGGCCCCATCCTGCCCAAGAAGGATATTGGAGCAATTTAAGGCGTCATGTTCAAAGTTGTTCTCCAGTAAGTGTAATAATCCGTCAAGCACCTCTTGAAGTTAGGGCCATTGCCGGTTAGGGATATTTTGCAGTTCCATACCTGTACAAGGATAGAAGCTAACTGGAGCTCAGACGGGAAGGGATCACAAGCAACCAGGTGCTTCAAAGTGAGAGGATAGTCATCAACAATAAAGTATGTCATTTTATGGTCTTCGAAGATTTCCCGGGCAGAGATAACATTGGGGTGCTGAGTCTGCTGGAGTACCTGCAACCATTTATCTGCTTTTGCATTGGACAATGCGCGGACAGTGATTACTTTGGAAGGATTCTTAGCATGGACGGTAACAGACACGGGTCCTGCAAGATCGCAAGTAAAAAGCTTTTTTAGAATGCCCCAGGGGGACCCTCTCCGGATACCAGGCAATTGAACTGTCACGCCCTCACCTTGGCGGCTACTCTGGGGGAAGTCCTGTGTATGGTCAAGCAAAGCTTCATCAGAGGGTTCTTGCCTGGCTGACTGTTCCAGTCCCTTAGCCAGTCTATGGTTTCTTGGGCCTTGAGACTTCGTGGGCGCGGGCACTGGAGGAACTGCACGTTTGGTCTGGAAGAGATCGGGGTATATCTGCGTGACCGGTCGAGCCATGATGGGAAAAGACTTTGAACGGAGGACAGATGGGTTGTTTCTGAGATACGGGAAGGTTAAATATGTTGAGGGTTTCAGAGCGCTGAAGTTCTTGGCAAGCAGTACTTCAGCGCTTCGCCCCACAGATACCACCAGAAACCTAGCAGGTAGTCTAGTATGAGAGCTGTATTCCACTTAAATATTTCTATCCTCCCTTACGATAATATTGGTGGATGTCATTTTCTGCCTTGAATATGGAGTTGTTGACAGATGCTGAACGGCAACTAACCACCGAACGACAATCCAAGTACCATGGTACCGCCAAAATCGGGCTGGATCAGATCTCTCTCCAGCCATTGATGGGTCGAGAGATCGATCAGAAAAATGTGGAGCGGTTACAGGAGATCTTTGCCAAGGATGGCTGCCAACGACTGGACATCCGGAATCACGTGACTGCGGTTATTTCAAGGCGACACCTAAGAAGAGCATGCCGCGCCACAGGACTGACCCTTGAAGAACTAAAATCTCGTCAACAGCAGTACCCCCACCTCAATTTCGGTGGATGCCAGGTAAAATGCCTCCATGGGCAACACCGACTCAAGGCTGCCGAGGAAACTTTACCCCCTACTGACCGTTGGTGGACGGTTGACCTATATCTGGATGGTATGAATTTCCCTTGCATGATTTCTCCGTCTGTCCTAAAACTTTTCAGATATCAGCCCAGATCTACGAATCGCTCTAGTCGATGAATATGCGAACGAAAAACCCCCAACCGATGGGGAAGTGTACCGAAAAATCCGTCAATACCAGCATGAGAGCAACGCCCTCTTTCAGAACCGCTGGTGGTCCCGACTCTCGCCGAACAAAGCCAAGCGGTTACGGCAGCTTACTTCCCAAGACAACACATACCTCTGTGCAGCATTTGATGGGTTACTCGTGATCCCTGGGCTCTGGAATGGGATGAGCCTTGGATCCTTAAACACTGTACTGGCGTTAAAGTGTGATGAAGTTGGTTTTACTAGTCGCTATCTGCTAAATCGTTTCTAACTGCTCTTACTAGGAAGTCATCCACTACCTAACGCATGTAAAGAATTTCTGGGCAGCGCTTGTCAACCGTGACCGCGCTCAGATGGCCCTTATTGACCTTCGTACGGTTGACACGCTACAGCTGTACGCCCCTCGGGCGAGTCGAGTTGATCGGAAGGCCGTGAAGGGCAAAATCCTTGGCGGCGAGGTTTTTACCAACTTCAGTCGGTCCGAACGTGCCACTATCTGGGAGAACCTACGATCCCACGAAGCGTGCGACGGCATCATCCCATCCCTTCATACTTTCTTCCGTGACATCTCCTACCTGGAACTCTGTGCCAATGCCGTGAAACGGCTGGTTGTTGTGAACAAGCAACATTCTACAGTTCGGGGCGCGCTAGTCCACAGCTTTCAACCACGCCCCGATAGTAATCGTCTAATCCAGACGTCTGAAACAACTTCTCGCCGACAGCTTGGATCTATTGATGAACAGATAGCATCCGGATACCATCAAATTTGGATGTATGCAATGCGGCATTACCCGGACATGGCCAAGGATGTCCAGGGCGGCCAGAATGCTAATCCTACCCGGGCAAAGGCGCGAGCGCGAGCGGACGAGAGCGTGATTCATGGCATGGCCACACTTGCTCGGGATCTGGGCTTCTGTACTCCACAGATCGAGGCAATCCTAAAGCAATCGCCCGACCAGCAGATTGCGCGGGCTGCCCTGCTCAAAGCTCGGAAGCCGGACCACTACCACTATGACCCTGAAACCTTTGAGTCACTTGTTGAACAGATTGCTGGTTGTTTTGCACTTGCTATCCCAAACAACACCCCGTCAGTAGCGCTTGTCACTGGCCGGGCGATTAAGCTAAAAGACCGCTGTGGAGCTCCTCAGGAGCAAACACAGCGGCTGGACCGCCCATTTATTTTTCTAGACCAACTATATTCAGCGACGGTGACACAAAGTAACCTCTCGTCGCTGGAAGTAAGGCGGTCTGTTTACCATGCTTTTTTCGGCAAAGTCTCTTTCCAAACTGTACAAAGCACACCACCGACACAGTCAGCACCTGATGAGCCCCTCTCACCCTTGTTTCTGTCGAACAATAATACCCGCTGGGGTTCTACATCTATTGCAGAGAATGTATCGGGGCGTGACTCCATTGGAGAAACACCCAGCCGCCGTGACCAAAGGCCGGCAAGCCACCAAGAGCATCAGGAAAACTTTCAACAAGATAGACAGCAGATGGCTGTATATACGTCATCTCCACTTGAAGCATCTTCCCTTCAAAGTTCCCTAAACCAAGGCTTTCCTGTTAATGAGGCTGTGTCTATCAATACATGCGAAAGCTTGGATTTGGAAAATCTAGGGCCGGGGATGCAAGGAAACGAAGTTCTGCCTGCAATTGATGGAACTAATAGTGAGATCGAATCCCTAGATTGTACAGAGATTGATGAAGATGAGTTGATTACAAGGGTGGCAGAAGGAAACCAGAACCTTTTGGATGAGAGGGTTCAGGCGAGACTTGGGCAGGGCCGTTTCCGGGAGGAACTAGCAGCTGGGGAAGGGCGAGAAGAAGGCATGGAGTTGAATCACATCGCGAGGGAAGCTGAAGCACAGAAAGCTGAACAACAGCAGGAGCAACT